>NW_013677063.1:9205-14187 GCF_000517525.1 Limulus polyphemus | reverse complement strand
AACAACTGGATAGACAATAGCCTGTTACAGGTCAACTCACATCTAACAACTGGATAGACATGGGACACTAGCCCGTCACAGATTAACTAACAACTGGATAGACAATAGCCTGTTACAGGTCAACTCACAACTAACAACTGGATAGACATGGGACACTAGCCCATCACAGATTAACTCACAACTAGATAGACACTAGCCTGTCACAGGTTAACCCACAACTATTAGGTACATTTAATAATATATCCATCTGGAAGATTAGGTTCATTTCGTTTGTTTCTTTAATAAGTTTGATGTGTGTATCAAGATCTATCCAAACCTATAAATCTGAAACAAGGTTTTCTAGTGCCAATCTGGTTGATACAAATAATAAGAGTTTTTTAACAGCGACCTACAGACATGTTTAAGAAGAAATCATTGTATTTAATATAGCTTCCATACTTGGGACTTAAATTGGTTTGTTTGTTTGTAATTGTGCACAAAGCTACACAAGGGCTATCTGTGCTCTGCCCACCACGGGTATCGAAACCCGGATTCTAGCGTTGTAAGTCCGCAGACATACCGCTGTGCCACTGGGGGGCACTTAAATTGGTACTATTCTTACATTCCAAAATTTCCTCAAATTAGTTTGAGAACAATAATAATAGCGAAATTTGTCTGTAGTTACCACAACCGTTATTTATAGTTTCTAGTGTTAGTACTATAGGTGTAGTAACTATTTCTCGAATTACACACCTAGTCCTGCATAGTTCCAGTTGTACCCATCATTTACATCAATCTAACAATTGGTGTTGTCCATGTTACTTTTACTCGTTTAAAAAGTGGCACTAGGTGTACGACAGATATTTTTATGAAATAAGCAAAACGAAGAATTGAGCATTGCAACTGTATGTTTACGTGCCGTATATTACGGATTAAAGCTCCTACTAGTGGTGTTCTACACTAACAGAACAGGTCACTCCTCATTGATGTAGTAGTTAAAGCAGATAATTAGGCATACAAAAATAGGTTGACAGGTTTGTAGGACAACTTTATTCCATCAAAACATATACATATATATAAAAATTACAAAATTTAAATGCACCTTCATTAAATGGAACAACTTAAGTAGAAATGATGTCTAAGCCTATTAGGAACTTTAAAAGAAAAATAAAAATACATGTACCGTAACTGAACTGTATTACAGAAGCAGTAAACTATAGCCTTACAAAATTCAGCATTCTGTATTGAACGATTGGTAAATAATTATGATTTACTGTACGGCCTTCATTTTCATATTTATAGCAACCAATCACGTTGTGTACTTAAACAAGTGGATAACTTGCTTGGCTTGCAATTCCGCATTGATTGTTTTTGTTTCTGGTCATTTTCACATATCCTTCATCACCCCAAGTTTTGCCCCAGCTGGAAAACAAAGAAAGAAAGATCACTGTAGAAGGAATTTCCTGTGACATCTATTACACCTCTTATCAAAACTACACACAATATACAGAAAACGTATTTTCTTCCCTTAACTGACATATAACACAAACAGTGAGGTTATAAATTGATAAATACTTGGACAAAATCGGTTACTAAACCTCCCTCCCGACATGTATATCAATTCCTAATTTATTTACCCCTCCCCCCCCACACACCCCAGATCAATTTTGTGGTGTCCGTGTTGCAGTCCCAGTAATGTCTAGTTCCATCGTTAAGCCCTGTACTGCCTCTTCAAGTCACAATGTAAAATTTACCCCACTCTGTGCTTATCATTTACTCCTGGCATTTATTTGAAAATACGTGGAAGCCAGATGAGACCTATCTTTGTGTTGTCCACAGATGTTACAATGAGTTAGCCTGAAGCAAAAGTTGAAGATGAATGAATGATGCTCAGTTAAAAGTAGTTTAAATACTTTTTTTTTTAAATCTCCATCCGTCAACATCGAAACCCTCGTATATCGTATGCTATCTCAATGAATAAATATCGTATAATTACCTGTTTTTCACTAGCCAGTAGTCGTGACCTTCCTTACTTGTACCATAACCTACAACCAAAACTCCGTGATCTAACTCCTCACTGCTACACTCGGGTTCATCATAAACACCTGAAACAACACCAGTAACAACTTTCATTAAACAACAACAAAATATCTGCCCATCAACTAGGGTAATGCTGAGATTCCATCTCTGGGTGTTTTACACGACAAACTGGGATATAGGTACCGAAATTCATACACAATCACTTTGGAAGTTAATAACTATATATATACCAATGTATAATACTGTTTATAAGCTACGAAATATTTAATGAATCAAAACAAGTTACACATTAGCACTAGTCGTCTCTCAATCGTCTTTCTCAAGTTTATCAATATTTGGTCTTTCTGACTGAAGATTTAATTGTTTACTATTTGTAAAGACATAATGGCCAAACATACATATATAAAATTATCAATTTAAAATCTTTCAATAAATTAGAAGTAACATCAAATATACATGAGTGGCATTCATTTATTGATTTGAAACTAAGGGAATTGTAGTAAATGGCCAAGTTCAAACATAACGTGTAGATTAATCAACATCTAAAAAACAATAGTATTTGTCCCTAGGTTCCGTTATTTAAATTAGGGTATTTTTTTTTGCAATTTTGAGTTTTAAGCCTAAGTAATATGGAATTTTTTTTTTAATTCTTCTTTCTTACGTGACTAGGTTTAACAGTTTTCTCTAATAAAATAAACCTATAGAAATACGTTGAGAACGATTGTTGGCTACCAGTGAAAGATCTGACCAACACCTTGTGGACGTTTCGTCCCCAATTTTACTTATCAACTTTTCTAGTGACTTACTTCAAGTTATAAATGATATATAATAAAAGTTCCTTACTTGACTATCCAATCTTAACATTGTGCTTTCTTAAAACAATCACAAAACTAACATGTGTACTACAGAAACTTTGTAGGAAAGTAAAAAATAATGTAAATTAGCAGTTAACTTACATTTACTGCTCTAGGGTCTAATTTCTTTTTTTTTTTAAATCACAACACACAAAATACAGATTGAGTAATCAACGTTCTAACAGTTTTAAGACATCACATACTTAAACATAAGTGCTACAGTTTTGAAACAGCTGTTAGTAAGATAAAAGGTTTATTTCAATACAACATTTTTTCTTTAACAGTGAGATAGGAACATGTACAAATGTCGATGTTTGATAATTTAAAAAAAAGTACCAACTGCCAAATATCTTGCTCGGGATAAAAGTAGTGATAGTACAAAAAAAAAAATTAAAAACATGAGGGAAAACAAGTTTTACCGTGAACAAAGTTTGACAACGAAATATGTAGAAATGTATATTTTAAAGACGGTCATATAAAAACTTATGATCAAACAAATTAATGTTTCCCCCTTTTTTTTTAAAGATTGCAATCCACAAACAATGTTGATTGTATGGGCAACCACGAATACGTTATATCAATGAAAACTTGTATAATGAGAAGGAAACTGGGTAGCAATAAACACCATATACAGACCCGAGGAATAAAACTGGAAAGATTCGTGGCTAGCATCAATAGCAACTGATATAGGCCCAACAGTGGCTAGACCTTCCTTTAGTTTCTCCTCGTCTCCTTTAGGTAAATCCACGTAACCAGTATCTGTAGCTCCGACTTTCTTCTGGGAAAACCTACATACATCATCCTAGCAACAAACAGTTATATTAATTCTTATTAATTTCTGATCCAAGCAAGCTAACTACATCTGTCACAATTAAAAAAATAACTTTAAAAACGATTTAGCTAACTCTAAACATCTGGTCTTGAAGTTACAATATCACTCGAAAACTGAAACACATACAGACACTGACTGAAATTGTGACTAAATCTTAACATCAAGAAAATCAAAACTATTTACGTCTGTATCATCAGAGCACTGGTGAGTTCATTGTTCAAACTTTGTCATATTTTAACAATCAGAGCACTGGTGAGTTCATTGTTCAAACTTTGTCATATTTTAACATTTTGAGAGAAAATGCACGTTCTTGAACAAGTTTATAAGTATTGTTACCTAAAGTTTTATCAATGTTTAAATCTTGCCATGTGTGGGTGCTTATGTTGTTTTAACTACAAGTTATCGGTCTTCGCATTGTATTACAAAGTTACCCGTACTTCCTTCATCAGAATAACCTCCCAACGTTTACCATGAACCCCAGATCCCAAACTCACACCATATAGACTATACAAGAGAAAATTCCTGGACTCTCAGATTCCGTCACGCAGGATTAAATGTGAATTTTCATTCAACAAATAGTCTTGCCATTGGCAATTGAAACAACTTCAGATATTGAAAGACACAAAATTCACAATCAAAATTTAAACAGAACCAATTCTGGTAAACAAGTTTTTGTAAATGTTTTTAATTAAACTGATTATTTCATGGGCACTTTTTTAATTAACATTGTGCACTTTTTGAAGACCACAATTTTTCCAAAATTTCCAGCACTTAATTTTGTTTTCAGCTCATTACCTAAAACTTGATTTGAAGAATCTGTATGAACAATATTTGTTACACAACTGCAAAACCTGATGTACGAGATATGAACGTTATAAATAATTTTGAAACAAAAGTTTTCACAGGAACTGACAAAGTTTCCAGTACAATTATCATCTCATGAATTACAAAAACAACAATGTACGAATTTAATTTCCACCTCTTTACAGAACTAAAATTCTAAATAAGTAACTTACTCAATTTATAAAAAACACTCAATCACTAATACATTTAGTGTTTAATATTTGTATCCAAACCTATCACAAGAAGGTTATTTTATTTTGTTCTTGTCATACGTGTTAAACCTGGAAAGTATCACTGTACAAAGTATTCTAACTGAGGCTTAGATGTATACTAACTGAAATATATGCCTAATAAATAAACACCTTAAAATACAATTATTTTTTTTTGTTTATATATATATATATACACACACACACACACACACACACACACAA
>NW_013677063.1:0-8205 GCF_000517525.1 Limulus polyphemus | reverse complement strand
CAATACAAACAAGACTTTATACTTACCATTAAAAAAAAAAAAAAAAAAAAAAAAAAAAAATTCATGCTAAATAATACTTTTTACAAGTTTTAAAACTAACCCGATTTTAAACTAACCTTAGCTTCGTAGGGATAAGACTGTTCGGTGTCAATACCACGATTATCTTTAATATACTGAAAAGCCTGGTCCATCAGTCCACCATTGCAGCCCTCGTTACCATACTTAGTAGAGCAGTCAACGAGGTTCTGTTCACTCAAGGATACTAGTTTCTTAGTCTTCCGGAAATGCTGACCTTCCAGAGCTCCAGTCTTTGTAGGAAAAAATAGCACAAGAAACACATATAATAATATTATTAATAAAAAAAAAATACTCTTACGTACACAATGCAAAAATTGTCTAATATTTACACGAGAGCAGATAATTTTATTAGAAGCTAACAGTAACTTACAGCACTGAACGACCAACAAGAGCCACACTGCCCCTGGTCCTTGACGGGGGTCACATAGCCATTCTTTCGCCAGTCAACTTCTTTAGGTATCAGTACATTAGCAGGACTCAGATAGGTGGTGGCACTGTTTAACTCCAGAGTGAGATTACGGTAGTGTCGCTTGAAGCCATTCATAATCTTCACAAACTCATGGTGAAGCTGTGAAGAGAAACAAACATTCGAGTAAAAAGAAATATAAAACAATACCGAACATTTTACATGCATAGCGAGTATTCAAACATGGATTATTTCAAGTTATTTCTTAAAGCAGAACAGGTTTTAAGATTTCTAATCACTATAAAAGTTACACAAGACAAGTACAGGTGAAATAAGAATAAAAACAGGATTAATTATCTAACTTTAAATTCTGAAAAAGATTTTATTTGTTACTTCAAGAACTGGTTATTGTTCAAAACTTGTAGTAAAGAAATAAAGACTCAGGTGAGCTACTGCAAAAATAATTCTGAGAAAATGGCTCACCTTGAACCTGTCCAAACCTCTTTCATTCAAAGAATTCATTACATGCAAAAAATATCTGTACACCAGTTTACAAAGAAAACTTGTGACGAAATTAGCATCTGTAGGAAATAGTATACCGTCCAGATGTTTTTACTCTGGATCGTGCTTAAAAGAAAAAACCTTCAGAACTATGATGACAGCAAAGGGTGACTAATAAATCCAGGGTACAACTTGCATTTTGGGAAAGGTGAAATGTATGATAGTTAGCACGCTATTTGGGAAGTAGGACCCACAAACCAAAAGCGGGTAAACTTTTGTATGTGATGAAATTAGAATTAAAAATATATATAAAATTAAGAGCAGTTAAGTATTATGTACACAATAACGTACACCTTTACATCCTAATATCATATTCCTCCAATGTTTACAAACGTAACAGGTAAGCTTCAGGCCAACCACAGAAACACAAAATGAAATTTACAAACAATTGGCCTGGCCAAAAGTTGCTACTAATGTTAATGAAGAATACAACATAAATATCAATGTTAATAATTATTTCAATAAATAAAGGAATCAGGAAAGAAACACAAAATAAACAGAAGAAGAAATAACCATCATTAATACTTTCACGGTAACTCGTGAACTAACTCACCGAAGCTCGTGGCAAGAATTTTATTTAGTTATTAATAAACCATGAGATTACAAGTGACTAGCTAACTTATTATCATAAATTCACGTAATCTTTCACAACATTAATAGTATCTGTACATCACCACCAGGGGTGTCAGTTTCATAATACATATTCACTCACCAAATCACCATACTTGTTCATCTTAAGCTGATACTTGTGAAGACCCTTTTCAAATCTTTGGTTGTGACGAGCAATCTTGTGTCTGTTTTCTAAATAAATCTTCAAGCGAAACTGATCTTCCGTTACATCCTTGTACTGTTTACCTAAGATTCAGAAAATATTTTTATCACCCGAAACTGATCTTCCATTATATCCTTGTACTGTTTACCCAAGATTCAGTAAATATTTTTATCACCCGAAACTGATCTTCCATTATATCCTTGTACTGTTTACCCAAGATTCAGTAAATATTTTTATCACCCGAAACTGATCCTCCATTATATCCTTGTACTGTTTACCTAAGATTCAGAAAATATTTTTATCACCCAAATTGCACTTTAAGAGAAAATAAAAATAAAATGTAAAAACAGATATCCATTAGAGGATTTATTCAGGTATTGTTTATTCTTTATTGAACTACCAACAATATTTATTAAATTACTCTTCAAGGCTCAACATTCAGAGAAATAGATACCCAGATCTACACTAGTTTTGGTTTCAGTTTTCACTTATCAATTAAAAGATTTTAATTCATCTGGATGCACACCTTTATATAACAAATTGTATGAATCTAATACTTGGAGTTTGTTACTATAAGCAATATCCCCCCCCCCCATCCATGTCTATAAAAACTGGTATTTACAAATATTATATATATTTATACAACACAATATTTGGTTGTATTACCCAGTTAAATACGAACAGGTTCATAATATCACCAAATCTGAACACAAATATCAAAATCAGAAAAGTTTTTATTTTGTTGACCAAAACTTAATATATTTCACTTCTCCAAAGCTTCTGGTAATTATTGGCTATTTCGGCAGCTTTTCTTTCAGTTTGCAACTACACTAAATAAAGTTTTGGTTTCTAGTGATAATAACCTTCCCCACTAATACAGGATTTACTTTGGGAAACTCCCACTTGGCAGCAAGCTCAGATTTCTTCCACCCAACCTGGTACAGGCGACACCAGTAGTCACGAGTTCTTAAATAAACACAAGCTGGCAGTAAAACTTGGCCTTTGTGTATCTGATATCACTCTTACAACATGCTTGTTTGCTTGGTACTCATTGTCAGCTGACTTTTATCTTTATATATGTATTAAAAAAAAGTAAATACTGAGCTGTGAGAAGTATACTTGGATCTAACAACTACAATGATTCACATTTAATATTAGGTCACTAAATTTTTTATACCTGGCAAGGAAAGATACTTTTTAAATAAACAGTCTATTAAAATATAGAGTTTTACCCAATTAACCTGTAAATATCTATCATATTAAGCTTCAATGATCACAAAGTTTATCTTTCAGGTGTTTAATAACATGTGAAGTCATGCCCCTCCACCCCAGAATAGAAAAGTCCCAAGGGGTTCCAAAAATAAGGAGGTTCAGGAGATTGAGGTCTTGGGCTTGACTGCGCTATAAAGAGGTTCAGGGGACTGAGGTCTTGACTGCATTTATTGACTCAAAAATTGGTACTAATATGTCAGGAGCATTCAGAATAATAATCTAATTTAGGGTTTGAACCCGCAAAAATAAAAATAAGTTTCTATACTTAAATTTTAAGAAATACATACTGGGTTTCAAAATTGGGGACCAAAGAGTAATTTTTTTTTTGTGTGGTGGTTGGAAGAAGAGTCTTTACGACTGGCTGCATCAATTTACAGTTAAGATATGGTTTAATTCAAAATAAGTTTCAACAATCATTTCATATTAAAATTCCCAAACAAGGTTTAAGGGGATTCTACACAGATCTTGAAAACTGAATGGTTGTTTTTCTATGAATTTCCGAAGTGTAATTCACTACTTAGAAGTATAGATTTTTTTTGCCAACGCACCGAGATAAAATTGTTCCAAGATATGTAATTACACGTCTGTCAATTATCTTAGTGTTTCATAATCCAAACAAATGAAGAAAAAAAAAAAAACCTCAGCTGAAAAAAATAAGTTTTTCTTTTAAAAATACACTTAGGATTCAGGTTCACCAGAAGAGTACTTACCATGTTGACTTTTAAAAAACTGCCACTCTTCCTGGAACACATCCCTATAGGTGACAGCTTCACTTAAAGCTATAACTAGAAAACTAAACAGCAAAATCTTCATGGTAAATCTGTAAAACAAAATACTTTTCTAAGCCTTCTTCGTATGAAATATTAGCCCAACACTGAAATTCCAGTTGAATCACAATGCATACAATAAATGATGTTTGTGATAAAATGAACTTCGACACAAGTTGTAAATGTCTTAATATAGAGCTAACTTACTAGACAAACAATTAATATTTCCAAAACAAACACTCACTGAAGAAGGCTTATTTAAAAATCTTTTTAATGCACATATAAACAATTCTGTTTTAGCGAGTGATTTTTTTCTTAAGCATAAATTTACAAAGTGTCTTTTATTTACATAAATAACACAGATATTCTATGATAGCAGGAGAGATGAAATTTTAGTTACATATCTAAATAAGTTATATATTAAATTACTGTTATCAGTCCAGGTTGTCAACGTATTGTCATTTATTTATTTATTTAAAGTGTATAATATGAGATGCAGGGGGATAAACATTTTTTTTCAAACATAGCCTATACTTCAGATTGCAATTGCCTTGAAACATGAAACACTAAAAATGTTAACAGACTCTGTCCTCTGAAAAGGACACAGGTCACATGTTAATGCTAGATCTTGTCCCTATCACATCACGCAAGGATAAGAAGTGACTGGCCGACTATTGACTGAAAGATGTAGTTATCAGCTTCAAAGTTGGTAACTACGTCCAATGAACAATATTACTTACCTGACAAAAACATTTTTCTTTATTTTTTTTTACTATATACAATCTTTATATTTTTAAATCAATAAAATTATTTAATCCAAAAGCACATTCACCATGCAGAACATCCTTTTAAGTTCTTTACAAGCGTGCTTTACCATACATGTGTTGATTTGTTTGATGCAAAATGTTTCAATAAAATACTTGTAATAACTGTAGCAGAGAAAATAAATGACAATGGAATGTGGCAATCTATAGTTAGGACTAACAAAGTAATCATGATCTGTCAACACCAAAATGGACGTGTATCATTATCATCTCGAACAAAGCAGTAGTTACTAGAATTAGGTTTCAATTCCATAAACAAAACATTTCAAAAATCTTGATATATCACACTATTTAATTTTTACAAGTTATACTACTATTAGTAGGGCTGTTTATGTTAATGTTAAGTCTAGAAAATGTGTTTAATTTAAATTACAAGATAAAATCAGAGTAACAAAGACTACGTCTTTAAATTTTAATATAAACGGTTTAATTTCAAGCGACTTTTCAAACAACCCTTCTTTAGGCTTAACATTACAAAACAAGAATTTTGAAGAAAGCGAGTATTACTAATACCAACAGCACTGGTATAGTGGTAGTTATACTACCATTACAAGAATAATACCTTATTAGAGTGACTATATATATCACTATTACACACATCTAACTTTTAAAAATACTAACTTGCCTTCTTGCAGTCGGATACACGTTCTCCTTCGCTTCGTTATTTGATTTCAGAATTGCACAGCTCATCTATATAGCTATACGTGATCTCACGTGATATTTTGTTGGTATATTGCATCATTAGAAAACCAGAACCACGACGTGAACAGACCAAGCAAACATGTACCTTTCAACCAATCACAGTCGCAAGCTATTAATTTAATACGAAAAAATATATATTGGAATAAAGATCGTGCAAAACGGTTTTATGTAGCTAGGGGAATAAACAATTTTTTGAGACCTGTGTTAATTTACGGCATCTTTAACAAACAATATAAAATATTAATGTTTATTGACGGTTCTACTGAACTAAATAATTAATTCAACTATAATAACAGGCTACTATAAAAGTTGTGATTAGTGTATTTTTGAATTAATATAAAATATTGCTATGGTGTGAAGGTTTTTTTTTCTAAATTGGCGAAGCATGATGATAATTAATTATAGTTGTTGCAGTGTTCCGTTTGTTTGGTTTTAATATAAAGTCCTTTACTTACTAATACTAATCTGTGATCTCAAGTGTTTTGATAAAAATGTGACATACAGTCATAATTAATCATTCAGCTCACTAACTGGTTATTTATTCATTATGAATTTATTTTCCTCGCCAAAACGTGGTTTCGACGTGTAGATGAGGCCTCTACGCCATCTTTTCTTCACTGAAAATTCGCGTTTTGGCGAGAAAAAGAAATTCATAAATAAATAAATAACCAGTTAGTTTGTTTGTTTTTGAATTTCCCGCAAAGCTACACGAGGGCTATCTGCGCTAGCTGTCCCTAATTTAGCAGTGTAAGACTAGAGGGAAGGCAGCTAGTCATCACCACCCACCGCCAACTCTTGGGCTACTCTTTTACCAACGAATTGACCATCACATAATAACGCCCCCACGGCTGAAAGGGCGAGCATGTTTGGTGTGACGGGGATTCGAACCCGCGACCCTAAGATTGCCCTGACTAGCTGTGAGCTCTATATTGAGCGCAACGGGCCTCCCGCAACGGATACGACGTCATAGTATGGTTGAAATACTATTGTGCATTATTTTATTTTGTTCTTGTCTATATATCCAACTTCCTAATAAATAGTGTACTTTTTAAATTATTTTTGGATTTTATTAAACAACAGATTTACTAGCAGTGGTTAGTTATGTATTAACTTTTTATTGTAAATTTTAGATAAAACATTAATAATTTGACCAATAATGAATATATCTGGCGTATCCAGTGTTTTTTCTTTTTAGTTTAGAACAGTGAAAAAGAATAAAATTGGGAAATTTTGAACCCCAGGTACTGTACATATATGTCTAAAATTTAGAACAAGATTAGAAACGACAAATCCCCCCCATCCCCCCTTGTCCATTGCACTTTAAAACAAAATTGCATCAAAACCGTACTAAATATCCAAATCATAGTAACATAGTCCCGACTAAAACATGCCAAACCAGTACTGTTTAAAAACTAAAGATTCAAACCCCTTCTTTCTAAGTACCCAAGACGGACTAAAAAACCCCCTAACTTCTAACATTAACATAATATAAGGAAAAACAATATCAGGTTTTTAATTTACTAATCTTACTAGTTTTCGAAATTTACCAGAACCCATGATATGGTGTAAAAAGTAACCCCATTTTCCCACTTGACCTCTGATGTCCACAGTGAACTATAAGAAACAGTTCAAGGAAAGTCCAAAGGGGAAATTATTCTCGCCGCTGTGTAACTAGTACAAGAACAAGATAACCCAGTTATCAGCGTATGTACAGATCTATTTAATATCTTTATTTCATTTTTATAATTTTGACATTTGGAATTCAGAGAAGAAATAAGAAAGTCAAATGGGCCCCGTTCTTCAATATGTATGAAGAGCATGATTTAGTAACTAATTTGTATGTCAATTACATTTTTAAACAAAATTACAACAAAACAATTTCCAATCCAAATTGTAATATACCACAAAACCAAATAAATATACCAATTAATTTATTTTTTACACCATATCATGGGTTACTTTTTACACCATATCATGGGTTATTTTTTACATCATATCATGGGTTATTTTTTACATCATATCATGGGTTACTTTTTACACCATATCATTTATCGATAACATTTCAATAGGTTTTTGGAATGTCGGCATTTAGGAATATTGTTTGGGCTGAAAAAATATTTATTTTTCGATTCCAACATCAAAGGAATACAAATTTATCAACGCTGAGCTAACCACAGGGATCGACCCCAGAGTTTTAATTCTAAGCCCTCAAGTTTGTCACTGAGGGTAAAAGAAGATTAACACCATCTAAAGGGAAAACACTACAGTCAATTGAGTGAAATACAAGGTGTGTGTGTTTTCTCATAGTAAAGCTTGTATGTTTATTTGTAATTAAGCACGAAGCTGCACAATGGGCTATCTATGCTCTGCCAACCACGGATATAGCAAAGCCACTTCGGGCTATCTGCTGTGTCCACCGAAGGGAATCGAACCCCTGATTTTAGCATTGTAAATCCGATTACTTAAACACTGTCCCACCAGGGGTCGAAATGCAAGGGCAATGTGGGCCAGTAAATTTTACAGGGCTATATATTTTTATTATTTTACACATTTAAAATTGTCTACCCGGGCGAGGGGGTAAGCGGTAAGTTTACGTTAAAATTCGAGGTTTGACATCCCGTTATGTAGCCTTGCGTTCAATCAAAGTAACAATCTAAAAGTAGTCCCCCACACCTTTAGGGTAAATATTGTTTGACCATAAAGATGAACTTATCTACGAAATGTCAGTTGTACTATTTGTGTCTTTTCTACTGTCGGCCCGGCATGGCCAGGTGGTTAGGGCACTCGACTCGCAATCTGAGGGTCGCAGGTTCGAATCCCCGT
>NW_013677062.1:11596-14514 GCF_000517525.1 Limulus polyphemus | reverse complement strand
GCTTCATGCTACATGGCAGGGTGTGCTCCCAAGGGTTTCAAGTATCCTGGTATCGGTCAATGTCACTTAAGGGTAAAGCGTTGATTGTGAACGCATTGGTAGCGTCGATTATGTGGTATCCTATACACGTACTTCCATTACCGAAGCAATTTGAAGCTAAGTTTCGTAAATGTGTATTGGATTTCCTTTGGGATGACGGTATACATAAGGTGGCATATGAAACTTTGATAAAGAGATTTACTGATGGGGGGAATTAATTTAGTCGATATTTCTGTGCGTAAATCGGCTTTTCGCTTAAAACTACTGCGGCGCTGTTTAGAAGGTACCAGTTCCAATGTATTATGGGCCATCATAAAGTGTTTCCTTGATTATTATGGTGATATGTTTCTGGGTTTTTTCGTTTTTCGCTGTGCAGTTTTATCAAGATATTTTAAGGGTCTACCATTATTTTTTCAGGAAATGTTTAAAGCATGGTATTTGCTGATTGGGAAGACGGGCATGGCACCTATTTGTGATGGCAATACACTTTTTGATGAACCTTTATTTTTAAACCCGAAAATTGTTGATGCTCAGGGACGCACATTCTATTTTCCCGAGTTTATTAAAGCTGGGTTACTAAAAGTGAGGCACTTGTTGTATGAAGTGCTACCTGCATTTTTGAGAATAAACGCAGTTGTTTAAATGTGTCAGGATGTGGATTGTTCTGTGAGTACAAAGTTCATTAATTCTCGTTTTAAATTATTAAAGTCTGCCTTGCCGAGTGATTGGTTGGAGACTATTACTTTGGAACCAGCGCCAGTTCCTTCCTTTAGACATTTCCCAGACCTGCCTTTTAGGGACTTAACTGATAAATACCTGCGGTTCAAGGGTCTCTCACTTAAAGAATTAGTAGGGTATCTACGTTGTGCATTAGGTACTCAGATGTCTGCTAGAACATTTTGAGGAGAAGTTGTTCCCACAGATCAGTGGAAGATGATTCGAAAATATAAGTTTTCGTCATTTGTGGGAAATGAACCATGTACTGCGGATTATTTATTATGGTCGTGGGCTGTGACCACGAATATCAAGCTGGTGCATATGGATAGACATTCAACTGGATTGTGTACATTTTGTGGTATAGTGAGAGAATCTATTGATCATTTATTTTTTCTTTGTTCAGAGGTACAACCGTTATGGGCTTATGTTTATGAATTGTTGGAATTCTATTTTGGTTGTCCAATATCGGTTTGGGTGTGGAGGAGGTGTAAGTTGGTTGGACATCATCCTTCCATTCCTTTGACATGCAGAAATATTTTTCAGTTGATCACTACATTAGCGAAATTCACTATAAGCTCAGCAAGATGAGTTAAATTATATAGGGGAAAGGTTGTAAATCTAATATCAATGCTTAAAGTCCACATTCGTAAACGAATTTATATGGATTATTGCAGATTTTTATCAAGAAATTCTGTAATTACTTTTTATACTATGTGTGCTTACAAGGGTTTAATGGTTTCGCAGGGTACACAAGGTTATGTCTTGTGTGCATTACTGAGATGAATAGATTAATCACAGTGGCTATGGTTATCTTTACTTTGCTTTTCATGTTTGTTTTTTGTGTTTCATTAACTCCAGTTTAAGTTAATATTACATGTATTGATTTCTTTAATAATCATGAGTTTAGTACTGTGCAATTTCATACCTTTTTGATTCAATAATAAGTATTTTATTAATGTCTCAATGGTTTTGTTTTGCAATAATTTCCTGTTTTGTAATTAAATTTTGTACAGAGAATTCAGCTAATTTTCAATACCGATTTATTAATTATGCTACACTGTTTTTATTTTCTTAATTTTGGTTTATTGTATTTTGATTTATTATGCAACTCTTCAGAATTATTCAGTTTCTTTTTGGTTTTATATGTTTTCATTTTCTTTCTTATGCAGATAAAAAAAAAAGCCGGTCCTCGTCTGATCCCTGAAGCTAAGCAACGTACGGCCCGGTTAGTAGTTGGGAGGGTGACCACCTGGGAATACCGGGTGATGATCACATTTTTTTTTCCTCTTCTGCATTATTTTTAATTTCTAGATTAGTAGGTCTCACTACCAAACTAATTTTTCAGGTAATGAACGAAAATCAATAAGTAAGTTTGTTATTTACACACACTTCCCAAGAATATATTCTTGATCAGAGGCTTTAGCGAAAATGGAATCCTAATTGTTATTTCCATCTGCGATCGCCAAGAGAAGTATTGCTCTCTAAGCAGGTGGCGTGGGCTGCGTTCCCTTTCACTTGTAACCAAACCCACCCGTTCAACATTTATTTTAGAGAAAAACTATCTCCACAGGTAATTCTCGGATCTCACTGTTTTATGACGGGTGTGGGCTCTAGACCAAAAAAGATCGCTTAACAAGCAGGCTCAGCCTGACGAAAACCGACAGAATTTATAACGTGCTACTCTTTCACAAACTTGTCTGAAACGTGCACATTTTGTCTAAAAATAAAAAAAATACACGGACAAGAAACTGCCTTGGGTCTGCTAATAAGAAAAGGCGACATGCATAAACTTTCGAGTTTCCTTACAAAATTTTCTTATAAAACTACTTTCTTTAGAAACATTACCGTCAGAAATAGTCACAAAGATTAAATTCACAGAGGAGACACCAACAACTGCTCACAATATTTAAAAACAAAAACTACCACGTAAGTAGAAATAATTATCCAACAACATCAACAATGACAAAAATGTTCCGCTATCAATCGGAAGATATAAGTAAGAAAGTTACCAAGAGAGTAAGGGCAAAATTGAAAATATAGCAAGGAAATCGAAACTTGAAGCAAACCTTATTAGCAGAACTTGGTTGGAACTTGTGAAGGGCAGCGAACGAGAGACAGTAGCTGTTGAAGTTTGAAGCACACACACACACACACACACACAC
>NW_013677062.1:9178-10802 GCF_000517525.1 Limulus polyphemus | reverse complement strand
AGCCAAAATAATTTCGATCGCTCATGACCAGTCCTTTTTACAAAAAAAAATTGCACAAAAACGAGGATATCTTTCATAACCGAATTGGCAAGTACCATTTTTGGTTATGATATTAACCCAGAATCAATTTGTGAACTTTACCAAGTAAGTGATCCTACAAATAAACAATAGGCCCTTTACAAATATTACAGTGGAATGCCAGGGGCATTAAGGCTCATGCTCCATTCCTTGTTCTTTACATTGAAACTCACTGCATAAATCCCGATATTATCTGTATTCAGGAATCGTTTCTCAAACCCCATATAAAATTCTGCATACACGGTTATAAACCTATTCGAAAAGATCGAGAACACTCAGCACAGGGAGGTGTACTAACTCTTGTCAAGAATTGCTTGCTCTTTACTGTCGTTACTTTCCCAGAAAATATAGAAACTGTTGGGATTTAGTGTCAGACTTCTATGGGAAGTGTCACGATATTTAATATTTATAACCCCGGTGTCGCCATTGATCCTGTTGAGTATCGAGTTTTTCTTCCTAATAATATACTTTGTGGAGATTTTAATGCTCACAACCCTCTATGGGGTGGAACAAAAACTGACTGTCGCAGTCAGATTCTCGGAGATCTAGTTATGGAATCTGACAAAGTGGTATTAAATGACGGTCGTGGGACATGTCTTTTTCAGGGTAGTCTCTCTCCTCTAGATCTCACTATTGTAGACAGTAAACTTGCTAGTCTTGCTACCTGGGATGTTCTAGATGATGACCTGGGAAGTGACCACCTCCCGGTCATTACATCTGTTAAGATCCCTCTTGAAGTTAGGAGTACAATGGCCCTCTGGAACTTTAACAAAGCAAACTGGCTCAACTTCCGTACGTTCCTTGATTCTTCCTTTCAAAACATAGATATGTCTTCTTCTGTCGAATCTGTACATTCTCGTGTAATAACTATTTGTTTGGAAGGAGCAGAGAAATTTATCCCACTATCAACCACAGACTGTGGGAAACATCAAACCCCTTATTGGAATATGGAATGTGAGAAAGCAGTTAAACAAAAACACAAGAGTAGGAAGAAAGCTCTTAAAACCAGTCTCTTATACGATTATATTGAGTATAAAAAGCAGAAGGCCATTTGTCAACATATGGTTCGAGAACTTCAACAACGATTCTGCATAATTACTGCTCTAGTTTCAACAGTTCATCAAATTTAAGTAAAATATGGAAATTCGTAAAGCGCATGAATGGTGGGGGTTCTATTTGTATTCCTACCCTTAAAACTCTTGGATCAACATATCTGACAGATGTTGAAAAGGCAAATGCGCTATCTGATCAATTTGCCCACATCAGCAGTTCCGACAATTATTCACTCGAATTTTTAACTCATAGAAAATTATTTGAACATGACCACTATGCCACCTTTACAAAGAAGCCAAACAATAGTAAAGGGTTGAACGCCCAATTCACGATTGGTGAAATTAACTGGGCAATAAATACATCTAAAAACTTGGCCCCTGGTGACAATCAAATTCCTTATATAATCTATAAAAAATCTTTTGCCCAATTTTTTGTTAAAGCTGCTGGAATATTTCAATAAGGTATGGAATGAAGGTACCCTCCCTTCAGCCTG
>NW_013677062.1:0-8645 GCF_000517525.1 Limulus polyphemus | reverse complement strand
AGTATAAAAAGCAGAAGGCCATTTGTCAACATATGGTTCGAGAACTTCAACAACGATTCTGGCATAATTACTGCTCTAGTTTCAACAGTTCATCAAAATTTAAGTAAAATATGGAAATTCGTAAAGTGCATGAATGGTGGGGGTTCTATCTGTATTCCTACCCTTAAAACTCTTGGATCAACATATCTGACAGATGTTGAAAAGGCAAATGCGCTATCTGATCAATTTGCCCACATCAGCAGTTCCGACAGTTATTCACTCGAATTTTTAACTCATAGAAAATTATTTGAAAATGACCACTATGCCACCTTTACAAAGAAGACAAACAATAGTAATGGGTTGAAATTAACCGAGCAATAAATACATCTAAAAACTCGGCCCCGGGTGACGATCGAACTATGAGTAAAATTATGGAATGAATGATTGCATACCGTTTGAATTGATATTGTAAAAAAATCAAACTTTTCGACCAGTTTCAGTCTGGTTTCCGTTGGAAGAAGTCATCGCTTGATCATTTAGTACGGCTACATGAAGATGTCAATAAATCATTATGTAACATTATGGATATTGAACGAGCATACGATATGGTCTGGAAAGAAGGTTTGTTATATAAACTCAATAGTTAAGGTTTTGATGGCAAAGTCAGAGTCAATGGAGTCGTTTTTGGAGAAAGTCTCGGAAAATGGCACTCTCCAGGGTAGTGTTATTAGCCCTATTTTATTCCTTCTAATAAATAGTTCTTCCTTCATTAATAATGGTACGAATTATAGTATTTTTACTGATGATCTAGCCATCTGGAAAACTGGTCTTAATATTAATCACATTCAAACCTGTCTTCAAACAAATCTGGATAATTTAGCCGATTGGTTTTTTTAAATAGGGCTTTACGGTTTCAGCCCTAAAATCTGCAGTTCTACCCTTTTTCTCGTACTCCAAGCACTGTGAAATTAAATCTTAATAACCATCAACTAGTCTCCATCACTCACCACAAATTTCTTGGAGTTATCTTTGATTCCAGGTTAAATTGGGCACGTCATATCACCTATGTCTCGCACAAATGTGCTAAGCAACTCAATTTGCTTAAATGTGTGTCTGGCACACGTTGGGGAGCGTCCAAAAAGACTATTACTTATGTACAAAACCTTAATAAGATCCGTCATTGATTATGGCAGTATCATTTATGACTCTGCAAGTCGCTCAGTCCTTAAACAAATGGACGTTGTTCAGAATTGTTGTCTGCGATTATGTTGTAGAGCACTGAAACACACCCATGTATCGGCTATGGAAGTGGACTGTGGTGTCCTACCCCTTGACCTGCAGACAGAAGATCCAACTCAAATTTATAGCAAAATCTTTGTATTACGATTATCCCGTTCATTTCATTCAAAAGAATTGGCAAGATTATTACGGAACCTTTCACCAAAATAACTCACCAATGTCGATAAAAACTGAAGACTTTTTCTCGTCCATGAACATTCAAAATGTTGCGAAATACAAATATTTTCACTTTCCTCCTTGGGAGATTCCAATCCCTGATGTCGACGTCAGTCTTCATTATGCTGGTAAAAAACGGGAGCAAAGTTATTTGCTTTTGCCCTTAGTAAAGGAGAAACTAGCTAGTTTCTCAGACTATACTAGTATCTTTACGGGTGGCTTCAAGTCTACTAGTTTTACTTCATCGGCATTTTATATAAACAATCTCAACATCAGAAAATCATTGAAAACTGCACCTACTTCTCCCAAAGAAATTTGATGACCATACGGCGACATAATCGGAAAAGGTATATAAATACTTCACTCAGTAACATTGAGTTAGATGTAAAGGAACTGTTCTTAATCGAAAGTAATGAACTTAAAGAATCTCTGACTATCAGAGCCTTTCTAACCTCGGAATCTTCCAGCCATAGAAGGGCTTGTAAGATAGCAAAAAGTTCAGCCTTATATACTCCCTAGCCATATAGGAGTCCAGGGAAATGAGATAGTTGATCATCTTGCCAAGTATGCGTTAGCATATCCTGGGGTCACAAACGTTTCTATTGAACTTGGTGACCTCTATGGCCAAGTTTATCAATTCATTTTAGATTCCTGGCAGCGTAGATGGAATTCCGTGCAACATTCCAATATCTACAAGAAAATTGTTCCTGTTGTTTCTTCTCACATCAAGTATGAATGTACGAACAGACATCAAGAAGTTATTATTACACGCCTCCGGTTTAATTGCACAGGTCTAAATGGACATCTGTACCAAATAAAAGTACACACAAATGGTGAATGCAGCCATTGTTAAAATTTTGAAGACTCAGAACACGCTTTCATGGAATGTACATATTACCAAAGAGATCGAGCAGCCATAAAACAACAGATGGGTAACATAAAAGTCCCTTTTACCTACCTCTCTCTATTAACTACGAATTGTCTCTATCCCGATATATATAACCTCGTTATAACAAATAACATAAAAATTTAATGTCCTTTTCTTTTTACTAATAGGGCTACTTCTTTTATCCTTGTCTCCAACAGCTGGAGTTGCCCCCAGTCGAGAACTAACTAACTATGTAAACTTTATCCATATGTTTTCTTCCAGTAACGTGGCATTGTAGGATTTTTAGTGTAACACAATTAACTACAACAAAAAACAAACAAAAAAAAAGCATAAAAAAATTGTGTATATGTAACTACTAACTTCTTCTTAATGCTAAATGGCAGTGATGAAGGTATCTAGTTTAACTAAATCGGATCAAGGAATTTGTGGGCATATCATCTGCTGATGGCACCCCCATAACTCACAAATAAAAATAAAAGGGTGATTTGTAGACCATTGTCTACAATGAAAAAGTTTCCAGAGGCCCAATTGATTCATTAAATGTTCGCTATCCTGTCACACGATCCTACTTCCGACATGCATGCAAAAACATTGCTCTGTGTGTATGCGCGCTAGTGTGCCTAGGACTGGGGTGCCACTTTCCAGCATTTTCTATCAACAACGAGTTAATAAAACAACTGTATTCCACGATGGAATGAACACACAAAAACCTCCGATTCAGCCTTGATAACCAAATATTAAATCGTCATCATTCATACCATGTTGAAAGCGCTGGTTCTCGTCGTAGAGAGCAGACGTGTATTTTTGAGCTCTGTCACTTTTCACTAGGGATACTTTTGCGGTTTGTTATTTTTTGAGAATGTCAATGAGTGTTTATGTGTCCAGTGTTTGTAATGAGAAGATGGGTAATAACGTGGATATTATGCATCGAACAATTTTTGTAGAAGGTTCTGCAGTAAGTCATGGCGACGTTTTACATGCTGTGTCGAAGCAATATGGCGAAGCTTCAATTTCGACTGTGGTATCTCGCCCAGGAGGGTAGGAAGTCACTTTTATTGTTGAGAGCGACGTGGGTATTACTGTAGATCAAGTACTTACTATTAATGGTAATAATTTTTCTTTATCGGGGGTAGCTAACAAAGTTGTAACTTTTTCATTTATGGGGGTATCTAAATTAAAAGAGTTTGATTGTAAAGTGAAAGGTCATATGGTATGGAAGAGAGAATCGGGTATTTATTTAGGTATCAGGCACGTACGAGTGTCGTTTCCAGCAACCTGTCCCTCCCTGCCTTATGTGATTAAGGTCGTTGATCCCCTCGGGAAGGGTGTTTTTATTAACACCAAGCACGATCATCAGCACAGAGTTTGTAATCTGTGTTTGAGTGAAGAACATTTGTATTCCATCTGTCCTCAGTTGGTGTGTTTTCGGTGTCGACAACAGGGGCATGTGGCTAGGTTCTGTCCGGAGGTTGCAGGCGGGTACAGAGGACCCTGGGGTCACAAGTTTCCGTCCTGCTTCTGAAATACCTTACCACGTGGAGCTAGAAGCTGTTGTTCCTGGAAAGGGCTCGTCTGTCGAAGTTCGATCTAAAGTCCAGGGGGTTTTTCCTTTCGTCGACTCCAGTTAGATGTCGAGATCACGTTTCCCATGGTTGCAGAGAAGGATCTCATAGTCAACCACTGACGTATGTAGCCGATTTTTCGCAGTTGCCTACCTCTGATGTTCTTCGTGGGAAAGCTTCATCGGAACATCATGGCTTAACTTCTCCTGTTGCAGTCCCTCACTCTCGACAGTGGAAGTATGCAAAAGTTGTAACATAGGATATTTCTTCACATAGGAAACGTATCTCTGATGCTTCTAATGGTCGTTCAATCAAGGCACGTGCTTGTGATTTACAGACAACCGACACATAATAATTGCATGTCTGTATCTAATTGTAAGACAGGTAGCATCAATTGTAATTGTTTATGTAATTATGGTAAATTACAGGAATATGTATTTTGATATTATTTGTTTACAAGAAACGTCTTTTCTCTATAACCATGTACAAAATCTCATTAAGTTGTGGAATGGGCTTGTTTATCTTTCTAATTCTGTTGAGGGGAGACAGGGGGTAGTTATCTTAGTGCATCATCACAGTGCTGATAGTGTATCTTTTCATTATTCCAATCATAATGGTCGTATGTTGGCGATTAAATGTGACTTTTGTGATGGTATGTCCTTTTATTTGTATACAGTTTATGCTCCTTCTGCTACTTATGACCGTAAACGTTTTTTTTTTAAATACAAGTTCTTTATTGCCGAGTTCTGGTAAAGTGGTTTTGCTAGGTGACTTTAACGTCGTTTTGGATGTAGGTCTCGATAAATTTCCTGTGTTAAGTTATCGGGATGCTAGTCTAGAAAGTTATTCTGCTTTAGTCAGTGAGTTTAACCTGTTAGATGTATGTCGTGTGTTGTTTGGCAATCAGCGTCTGTATACGTGGCGAAAATTTATAAAGGGTGAACTGGTTGGTTGGTGCTTTATGGCACAAAGCAGCAAGGCTATCTGCGCCAAACAACCAGTAAAAACAATGAAAGTAAATTAAAATGAAATGTAAAAATACAGTGAGTTAAAACCAATACATGTCGATAAGTTTTATATAGAATTAAAAATACAATCGAATTGGACAGTGTCACCATTACCAATGACATTGTCCAGCGTCAGGGGTAAACTTTTAGAAAAAATGTGTCTAAAATTGTGCCGCCGCTCACGGTCGTAAAATGTGGCCTATTGTGACTTGAGTGTCACAATGGCTACACATTTGTGGGTCAATACCTGATAAAAGAAAACAATGGGTTAAAAAACTATGACCAATGCGTAGCCTTGCCAGGACTACTTCCTCCTTTCGATCCTTACAGAAGCAAGATGGCCAAAGAGAAACAGAAGGTTTGATCTGGAAAAGCTTATTATGGTGTTGTTCACTCCAAGTCGACTGCCAACTGTCACAAAGCCGCGCCTTGAAGACAGGACCCCTCCTCTTTACCTCCGCCATTTCACCTTTCTTTACAATATGCTCCCAAGCTTTGATCCTTGCCACAGCTTCTCACCTGGAGTTGTCTTTCTTCCTTGGCTGGCTAAGCTTTTTCAGAATAAACGTCCTGCCTTTCCCCCATTTGGCATTCGTGTCCAGGCACAGCTGGCTAAATTGGGTCTGTATTGGATGACTTTGCTGACTCCAATGATCAGCCCATTCCACCATTGCTTATTACCATTCCATCCTGTGACCTTTCCTTGAGTCATCTCGGGAAGGCGAATACTCCCTATTGGAAGTACCGTCTTATTTTTGCTAAACATCTTTCGAGCCATTCTTCTCTTCCCATTTACACGGATGGTTCAAAATCGGGTGACTCTGTAGGTACTACCAAGGTTTGCTGTGGCTCAGTAAATGATTGCAGGATCCCCTCTACAGTTTCTGTGTTCACTGCTGAGTTGTATGCTATTTCTCTTGCCTTGGATCATGTAGAAGCTATGCAGTACAGTAATTGTACTATTTACACTGATTCTCTTAGCTCCCTACTGGCCTTGGAATCGCTTAACGTCAGTTCTCATCCTGTTCTCGTCGATATTCAACATCGATTGGCACACTTTAGGCTATCTTCTATTTCCATCCAGTTTTTCTGGATCCCCTGGCCACGTCGGTATTCACGGGAACAAGCTCACTGACACCGCATCTAAGTCTGTCTGCTCTGGTGCCTGTCCCATACATGGACTACTTTGTGGGAGTCAGTGTACAGACTCTGAATTGGCAAAATGTGAATTTTTGACACATTACTTACCAGAACCCATGCCAGATGAAACTGGGGACCACAACAAGTCTTTTGCACAGGTATATGCAATTCAATAAAAATATTGTATGCTTTGTGTGACTACTTAAATTGAAGTTTGTTGCCAGAATGTAGTATTGTTGTGTAATGTTATACTGTCATTCTCAAATGGTGGGTGTATTAATATTGTTTAATATGCTGATTTACACCCCTTTCTACCATTTTTATTCAAGGTATGTGGAACAATAATTACTAATGCATACAGACCATCCTTGAAGACTATTACTGTGAATGATGTAGCTTATAAAACAAACCACAAGCTTCTTGTTGCTGGAAAATTTCAAGATATTATTCATTTCACCAAGTGCTTCCAAAACATACGTAATATATGCATCATCTAAGCTGATTCAATCAAGGGTAAAATTTAGTTTTGAAGATTTTTGTTTTTTTATTGGGTAAATATGTACTTATAACGGGACTCCACTCCCCATGTACTTATAAGGGGATCACTTGCTTTCATAAAACTACACACTTATTATAATTTTCTTCTAATATATATGTAGCAGTTATTACTCAAGTGAAAAAGAACAACAGTTATTTAGATGGTCAGCCCATTTTACCACATGATTAGGATCTCCATAGTGATGTAACTGTGAGGCAGGCTGTAACTTGTAACAATCCAGTGGAAACTTCATACTGCAGTGCCACTTGTATATTTTTTGAACAATATTGCTTTTATTGGGGGTCATAAAATGGACCATTACTTAGGCAATGATTAAATAAACAATCTTAAATCACAGTTTCCTGTTGTGAGGCCACTGTGTGATAATAGCCGCAGCAAATGTCTTGATGCTAAAACATGGGAACAGAGTTATATAAAAAAGCGTTAACAATAAATACCTTTTCAATGACTGGTGTTCTCTGAAAACGTGTATATCGTGCTTTTGAATGGTTAGCGCACAAGTGAAACGTATTTATTTATTGAAGTGTTTTCAGATGTTCTATACATAACTCAAGTCTCGCATGCACCCAGAAAATGCTATAGTTCAATTATACTTATGAATTTTTTTTCTGCATTTTGTGTATGTATATAAATCTTAAGTCTTAGCTTCATGATCTTTGCAATAAAGAAATTACGCTCACCGTTTCAGATTTCAACTGGAAAAATACGTGGAGCAATTTTTTTTTTAAGTCTGGCCTAAACCTTTTATTTTTTGTATCGAAATGAATCATTTAAACGTAAAGAATAAAGAGAAGACGTACTCGTGGCTTCAGAGGTAATTTTACAGTTACTATTTCAAATAATTTTTCTTTACTTATTAAATACACTGAAATTGCACTTAAAAATCGCTATTTTTAAATTCCTGAATCCAATGGCGAGTTTTGTTGTATTTTTCGTTGTTTGAAATTCGACCAAACACTTTAAAACAATATACTATTTGCTATTCATAGTCCTGTATCGACTATTACTACTAGTACTAATATATTTCTAATTAATCCAATTTTTAAATCCAGTTTACAGAAAAAGTAAAAATTAAAGCAAAACAAATTGTAAACTTAAATTTTAAAGGATTTTCTGTGGCGTGATATCAATTATTACAACCCGCCAGGAAGACTAACGACAGTACGAATAAGTTCACACATCAGCGTTAGTCACCAGAAGTTGGCCTTTCCAGTCCTGGTTTCGAGTTATTTGACTTATCGGCCATTTTCAAGTTTTGTATCGAACTCATTTTACTTTGTGTATGAAATTTATATATATATACTGAATAATACGCTTATAATAAAAAAGTATGTTGTCTTTCTTACAACTACTACTACTTTCACTCAACATGTAAAGCACAATATCGCTGTCATGTGTCACTGCGTTAGTCATATAATTCAGGCCTTCAGATTAAACTTTGTCACTTTAAATTTAAGTTATTTATTACCTTATTTTATATGTTATATTTTCTACCTCTCTCTTTGTTACTCATTGAAACAAATTTTTAAATTTATTCTTTAAAATGAAGGTTCAAATTATATTAAAAAGTACTTACTAATTCCAATATCACTCCACTTCTTCAAAAACTCACCAACATCTGAATGATTCCTCTTTTCGCCAACGACTCTTTCGACCTAAGATTCTACTCTCGCGTCTTATTGGATGTCGAAACATGCTCGTTACACTCTAGGGCTGTAGGAGTGCATTTAGTAATGGGAGGGGACAAAAAAATGTGTAATATTAAATATCATTGTGAAATATTTAATGCAATGATTAAGTTATTTGACAATAAATAACTCCTAATTTACCGTACTTTCTCTACGGCTTTTTTATATTTCTGAAAAATAAAAATGTTTAAAATATTTCTGACTGTTCTTCTTTGCTACAATAGGTTCAGAATACAAACACTGACGTAATGATCTAGTTATATCAACCAACATCCCGAGCGAATCCGGTTACTTTCGCTAGTTTAAATATATTATCTGGATTTGTTAAAAACAAAAAATAAATAACAGTAGAATATTCTTTACAGT
>NW_013677061.1:14481-15879 GCF_000517525.1 Limulus polyphemus | reverse complement strand
TAAAGACTTGTGTCGTTAAAATTTCGTCGGAACGAAGTTACGGAAAGTTAATTAACAAACGGAGAAGTAACAATATTATAACATGGTCAGTGACAGCTAAAGGTAACATAAATGATACATAGGCCTGTCAACTTTCCCGATTTCCGTGGAAGTTCCCGATATGGAGTCCTATTTCCCGATCTCCCGACACACGACCAGAATCTCCCGATATCAACCTTTTTAATAATTTAAGAAAACGAGTAGATTCACAAAATTCAACTTCACAGAGTGATAACCAGGATAAAGTAAATATTTACATTGTTATACTTTGTTGTGTTATATTGTCTGTTTGTTCAACTTCACAGAAAGCCAACCAGGATAAAGTAAATATTTACATTGTTATACTTTGTTGTGTTATATTGTCTGTTTGTTCTACCACATTCCAATGTATTGAGTGAAAGGACATTTTCAATGGTGAGAAAGATCGTTACAGAGAACAGGACTGATTTAGGGCATGACACAGTATGTGCCCTTTTAAAACGTAACTTTAAATCGGATTCTTTAGCCAGTAAATACAAACCCAGCAAGCAGGTATTGAAAGATGCCAAAAGTGCAACATACGAATATAACAAAGAGCACTAATCAGGATATGTGTATTTTTTATTTTTCAATCCTTAAAATAAAAGTGTATAACAATATTAGCAGATCACTGTGATCCTCTTAGTATATAAGCCCACTGTAAATGAAAAAAAAAGAAAAAAGAAAACATTATTTCAATCTTATAATAAATGTCTGAAGTTCCCCAAAATGAATAAAACATGGCCAGTGACAACTATGTCCATTCTAAATAATACATCAAAACATGGTCTGTGACAGCTATCACAAATTTAAATTATAGAGCCAAACGTGGACAGTGAAAGCTACGACAGTTGTAAATAATACAACAAAGCATGTTTAGTGACATCTATGGCTAGATATATAATACAACAAAGCATGTTTAGTGACATCTATGGCTAGATACATAATACAACAAAGCATGTTTAGTGACATCTATGGCTAGATATATAATACAACAAAGCACGTTTAGTGACATCTGTGGCTAGATATATAATACAACAAAGCACGTTTAGTGACATCTATGGCTAGATATATAATACAACAAAGCATGTTTAGTGACATCTATGGCTAGATATATAATACAACAAAGCACGTTTAGTGACATCTACTAGATACATAATACAACAATACATGTTTAGTGACATCTATGGCTAGATATATAATACAACAAAGCATGTTTAGTGACATCTATGGCTAGATATATAATACAACAAAGCACGTTTAGTGACATCTGTGGCTAGATATATAATACAACAAAGCATGTTTAGTGACATCTATGGCTAGATATATAATACAACAAAG
>NW_013677061.1:12209-13749 GCF_000517525.1 Limulus polyphemus | reverse complement strand
TCACTTGCTGTAGATCTGTTGTCTTTTTAGCAGGGCTGTTTTTCACGATAAGGTCCGACGTTCTGGTAGTAAAACAAAATCTGACATCTATGGCTAGATATATATAATACAACAAAACATGGTCAGCAACAGTTATGGCAATTGTAAATAACACTGCAGAACGTAGCCAGTGACAGCTATGGCTGAAGTAAATAATACAGTACAACGTGTTCAGTAACAGCTATGACCAACATAAATAAATACAGCAGAACGTAGCCAGTGACAGCTATGACTGAAGTAAATAATACAGTACAACGTGTTCAGTAACAGCTATGACCAACATAAATAAATACAGCAGAACGTAGCCAGTGACAGCTATGACTGAAGTAAATAATACAGTACAACGTGTTCAGTAACAGCTATGACCAACATAAATAAATACAGCAAAACATACTTCCAGTTATGAATAATGTAAATAATAGAGTAAAATATTGTGACAGTTGTAACAGATAATGTTTGCATGGAGTAAAGTTAACGTTGACATAATGGCAGTTTTGTTTTGTCTTCGCCAGATTTGTGAAACAGAAAAAGAAATGAAGAAGAAGAAAAAGAGCCACCCTAAGCCTTTGGCTTCAAATACGGTTACACAATCTCCTAAAAAACCTGCACTAAGGACAGAATATTTCAGACCAAACCTGGAGGACCCTGAAACTCAGGTACTCGCTAAACAGGATCAAGAGATCTTACATTTTTACAAACAATTGGTTTTGAGAGAAAAATTGCCTTAAATACTTGTTTCTTTTCGGATATTCGCACAAAACTACACAAGGGCTGTCTCAGCCTATCTGCACTAATCGTCCTCAATTTTGAATTGTTAGACTAGAGACTAGAGAGAGGGAAAAACAGTACTCACTACCAACTATTAGAGTACTGTGACCGAGTAGTGAGATTTGACCGTCACTCATAACGCATTGACGGAGATCTTACGGTAACAGGGCGCTAACTATGGAATTTTGGATTCAATGTCTAGAGCGCTAACCACTAAGCCACGCTCAGCCCACGTATTAATTTTAGACGTATTTATAACTGCTATTATAATTAGTCAGAGCGATGCGAGCTTAAATTCTGATAAAGCTATTACAAAGATAAGAGTTTTTAAAATTTATGTTAGAAAATTTAGACCAATGTTGAGTTAGTCAGTATCACTATTGCTGCTATAGGATATCTCACAACTCACGACTGAACTAAGTATGCCCCTCTAAATTATTAACTCACGATTGAATTTCATAGTTATCAATAAGTTACGATTAAACTGTATCTGAATTACTAACTTACGATTAAACTGAATTAAAATCACTAACTAACGACTAAACTGTATCTGAATTACTAACTCGCGATTAAACTGAATTAAAATCACTAACTAACGACTAAACTGTATCTGAATTACTAACTCGCGATTAAACTGAATCAAAATCACTAAACAACGACTAAACTTAATCAAAATCACTAACTAACGACTAAACTGTATCTGAATTACTAACTCACGATTAAACTGAATCAA
>NW_013677061.1:8132-11580 GCF_000517525.1 Limulus polyphemus | reverse complement strand
AACTTAATCAAAATCACTAACTCACGATTAAACTGAATCAAAATCACTAACTAACGACTAAACTGTATCTGAATTACTAACTCACGATTAAACTGAATCAAAATCACTAAACAACGACTAAACTTAATCAAAATCACTAACTCACGATTAAACTGAATCAAAATCACTAACTAACGACTAAACTGTATCTTAAGTTTAGTCGTTGTTTAGTGATTTTGATTCAGTTTAATCGTGAGTTAGTAATTCAGATACAGTTTAGTCGTTGTTTAGTGATTTTGATTCAGTTTAGTCGTTGTTTAGTGATTTTAATTCAGTTTAATCGTGAGTTAGTAATTCAGATACAGTTTAGTCGTTAGTTAGTGATTTTGATTCAGTTTAATCGTGAGTTAGTAATTCATTCAGTTTAATCGTGAGTTAGTAATTCAGATACAGTTTAGTCGTTAGTTAGTGATTTTGATTAATCGTGAGTTAGTAATTCAGATACAGTTTAGTCGTTAGTTAGTGATTTTGATTCAGTTTAATCGTGAGTTAGTGATTTTGATTAAGTTTAGTCGTTGTTTAGTGATTTTGAAACTGAATTAAAATCACTAATTAACACCTACAATCAATTTTTGTACTGATTTCTGTTCGTTGTATCATAACACCTACAATCATTACGAATGTTTGTTTTTTCCCTTGATTTCTTTGAAGGCTATAGATAAATAGTTTCTGTGTTTCTTGTCAGGTTGCGGCACTAATCAGTGCTGATGCTAATGTTTCTGAGACAAACACTTGGATAACCACGGAGAAACTGATTTCCGCTATCAGTCACACTCCATCACCCCCGGTTCCGAAACAGCTCCCGTGAGTACAGAATTACTGACAGTTATTCTTATACATGTTACAAAACAATGACAAAATTTTGATTTTAAATGCAACTTTATATAACTTTATTTAAAGGTGTGTACTAGATATTTTTTTGAATTTACTTATTTGGATATGTGTTCCAGAAGTTAAAATTTCTTTTAAGAAAAAAACGACCTTTAGTTTCCAAATAATAATAATAACAACGTTTTATTTCTGCCAACGTTTCGCCATTGCGGCATCATCAGGGCTAGTAGTATAAGAAGTCAATAGTTATTTCTAAAAATGTATGCAACACTGTGTAGACTATTATATGGAAATAATATTAGCTGCACATGATTAAGTCTTTTATCTAATACCAGCCATCCAATATAGACTTTACAATACTATACAGTGTTTCCTTGTATAACAATATCTATGTAATGACTGAGTCACAAGTTCTAGGAATGTCATAACAAAAACTTTTTAATTTCTTGTTCTCCTTTCTTCTGCATCTTTTTTTTTATTATTACATAACTCAAAAGCCAAAACAATGGTATCACCCAGTTTCACTGAGATGACATAAAGTTTCAAACGGAGTGTCCGCTTTTATAAGTATTATTAACTAGAAGTAATGTCAAAATCATAAAGGTACTGTACCAAAAGAAACACATACTGTTTTGAAGCATTCTGTGAATATGATATTAGATGGGGGTATTCTATCTCACATGTATTTCCTTTTACTAATAAACCCTGTGTATTTCTTGATTTTTTTCCTCTTGGTGCTATAGCATACTGACAAACACAGGCTGTGTTATTAGTATATGTTGTACTACGAAAAAGGTACTTCGTGGTAACAAAAAAAAAGGGACAAAGTCATACTGCATTAATTCAAATATTCAAAATGAACTTACATATTTCGGCAATTCCAACATTGTTTTTAATTATTGGAGTATGACGTTGACCATTTTTATTGTTTTATGTTGTATAGACTCTTTATTAGGCAGGTGGCAGCACTGCCTACGTAGGGATGGCCCGGATTGTTCATCGAAATGGTATTTTAAATATCTCCTCAATAGGTCACCAGAACATTACAATACTATACAGTGTTTCCTTTTATAACAATATCTTTGTAATGGCTGAGTCATAAGTTCTGGGAATGTTTATAAATATCATAATCAAAAGTTTGAATTTCTTGTTCTTCCTTCCTCTGCTTCATTTTTATTACATAACTCAGAAACCAAGACAAAAACAAATTTCACTAAGGTGACACGGTTTCAATGGAGTATCCTCTTTTATAAGTATTAATACTAGCACTATTTTTTAAAAAATCGTATTTCTAGTGTAAGCGATGTTATCATTACCTCTTGTAGTTAGCTTTTTTACAAATATCTGTTGTTCCTTTAGAAAGCTTATGTACAGGGTGAAGCAGGAATTACCAGCCAATTATAGATAAACAATAAATATTACAGTTGGAACCTCATTGTATTTAGAACTTGGTTAGAAATACAACGTTCCTATGTCTATTGAAACACTGTATGAAAAACAACAAGCAAACAAGTAAAGAAAACACCTTTCAAAAAGGAAGTAAATGTAGGGATGAGTAATATCCATCCTTCAAAAACAAGATAGTAGGGATGACATTTGCATCATCCCTACATTATAGCACAGGCACTCGGTGTAGTAGAATAGTAAGAAAAAATAGGATAAATTACACTTAATTGTGATTCATCAGTTATATATATTGTTAGTGTTAATTCGTGCCTGTGCTATTATGTGGGGATGATGCAAATGCCATCCCTACTTTCTTGTTTGCATTGTGTTTGAAGGCTGGATATTAGCCATCCCTACATTTACTTCCCTTTTGAAAGGTGTTTTCTTTACTTGTATTAATTAAAGCATGTAAACGTTTAGACTTTAAACAGTAAATGGCCTAGCCTATTTCTATTTAATAGAACAGCTTATCCCAATTTAAACTATGCAAAACTTCCAACCTAATATATATGCGTATAATTAGTCAAGCAACTTAATTACATCTAAATACAAATCATACTAAGTGTACTAAATAATAATATTATTACTGCCCTGAAAAAATTTTCGCCAACGCTATTTTTAACTTTGAGTTTTACTTTAAAGCTGCCCCATATAAGTGTTTTCCACACAATAATAGCACTGTACCATAAGTTTCTATAGTCAACCATTATGCTACAATGAATCGATATACACGTTTAATTAAACTTATAAGATATTATCGCCACCAGAGGGCAATATACTTCACATAAGACCATTTTCACCTGCTATATCACTGTAACTATCGCTTTAAAAATTTAAAATATTAACAAGTAATCTCCTTTTTTTTTAGCATTACTCCGGAGAAAGGTCCAAGCCCTACATCTGGGAGGTTGTTATCACCCAGTGACCGATCGTCTGTGTTCACCAGAGCGCCACCTGTTGAGAACGGGGACGTCGTAACTTTGTTGTCGGAATCGTCTTCCAGCAGACAGTCTACAGCTAGAACGGTATTTTGCTTATAAATAGTAATTGAGTGTTTCAAATAAATAGGTACCGATTGCACGTTTGTTGATAGAAATACTATAAAGGCTTTCATCATTATATATATATATAA
>NW_013677061.1:6302-7802 GCF_000517525.1 Limulus polyphemus | reverse complement strand
AGTTCTAATTTAATATTATTGTAACAGTTTCTTTTGTTTAGGAGATTATTTTGGATTATTCAGTAAAAATAGTAGTCCGGTCCACTTAATGATAACGAAATCGTTTCATTTTTTCGAGTACAGTTTTAAAAACTGTAAAAGGTTCGCGTAACTAAAGCCGAACAGTTATTTACGCTTACTTGTTAATTTCGATAAGATACAAACTCAAAATTTACAGCGCTGAACCAAATAACTCCTTGATTCAACACTTACTGACTGACTACTTTAGTACAACTCGCGTGTTCATATTGTGGAGATCTTTTCCCTAAAATTTCATGGCCTGGTAGTTAGGGCTCTGGATTCTTTGTTTGCAGGTCGCAAGTTCGATCCCATGCTCGTCCTTTCGGCTTTTATAATGTGACGGTGAATCCCACTATTCGTTGCTAAATAATATCCCAAGTGTTGGTGGTGGATGGTGTTGATTAACTGCATTCCCTCTAGTCTATTACTTCTAACTTGGGAATGGCTAGTGCAGATAGCCCTCGAGTAGCTTTGTACGAAATTAAATCAAAAACACAAAGAATATCTCTAAACTTTCGACAAAATTCTAATCAATGAGCCACGCGCTCAGCACGTGACTTTGTAAAACTACTTCTAGCCCAAGGAAAATAAAACAAAAGTCTAAATTTAAGAAGATAAAACACAGCATTCAACAGTATTCATTAATGTGGGCGTAATCTGTGTTTAATGGCAACCTTTCTCTTTAGATATATATAGGGCGGTCAGACGTTTTTTAAGCTATAATTTCAAAGCCATGAAAAGCGACTTTTAGATATCTTCCATTTCAAAGGTAGGGTCCGTTTGAGCAAAACAAATATTTAATTGAACTGAAGCGTTGTATTAATTATTAGGTTTAGGTTTCACTTAAGCCAAGTTCGGGAGAGCGTGGTGTCAGTGTGTTCTTTAAGTTAAGTCGTACGACACTGCTCGTTTCACTCATGGAAATAATTGGTGATGACCACGAAGACCTCCCTTCTCTCTTCGCATGTGGAGAAATCTCTCTCCCACCCAAAAAAAGTTGTTGATCTACTATGCTAATTAGTTAGCAAAGAAAGTAAGATTAGTTGATTAAAATAGGAACACTGATTTCAGTAACTAAACAAATAAAAAGGTATATTTTTGAACGTTCTGAACAACTGAAAGATGTCTATGAAGTAGTTTAATTAACACAAGTAAGTTAATTACTCACCACTATGAAATATACAGGGTGTTTCACGTTCACGTGGTATTTTATTCCCACACAAATTTGACAAAATAGTATTATTCGCCACAGAAACACCAGTATATATATATTTTTTGTTTGTTTTTAATCTAATTGTTGGTCGATGGGTAACTGGGAAAGAGAAATCTGTTTTTCGGGTTTGGTTATTTTAGTCAGCTGGTGGTCGATGGGTAACTGGGAAAGAGAAATCTGTTTTTCGGGTTTGGTTATTTTAGTCAGTTGGTGGTCGATGGGTAACT
>NW_013677061.1:0-5302 GCF_000517525.1 Limulus polyphemus | reverse complement strand
ATTTTAGTCAGCTGGTGGTCGATGGGTAACTGGGAAAGAGAAATCTGTTTTTCGGGTTGGTTATTTTAGTCAGCTGGTGGTCGATGGGTAACTGGGAAAGAGAAATCTGTTTTTCGGGTTTGGTTATTTTAGTCAGCTGGTGGTCGATGGGTAACTGGGAAAGAGAAATCTGTTTTTCGGGTTTGGTTATTTTAGTCAACTGGTGGTCGATGGGTAACTGTGAAAGAGAAATTCTGTTTTTCGGGTTTGGTTATTTTAGTCAGCTGGTGTATTAATAAGAGAGCTTAATGTAACTTCACAATTCCGTATTAAACGTAATTTAACAGTAGCGGATAGGGATATCTCTTATCCCAAAACATACGCTTGAGTTCTGTAAATAATTCACTATGTGATTTTTACGATTCCTGCGATACATGGTGTTGTCTCCTGGTCGGATATCAAAGGTGAGAGATCACCATGTGAACACATGTTTCGTAATATAGATTGGCTGTAAAACAAACAAAATAAGGTTAGATTTTGAGTCAGAAAAGTAAAAAATGAATTCAAACTAACTAAGCATATTTAGCTTCTCTTACCGCATATTCCATATCATAATGACTGATAGAATCCTCCAACATGTAGCATTGTCTAACTCCGTATCATACGGCTTGGTAGAATCCCCCAACATTTAGCATTGTCTGTCTTCATATCATACAGACATGTAGAATCCTCCAACATGTAGTATTGTCTAATTCCATTTCATACGGACTGGTAGAATCTCCCAAAAGTTAACATTGGCTAACTCCATATCATATGAACTGTTAGAATCCCCCAACATATAACATTATCTAAATTCATACTGTTAGAATTCCTTAGTGTGTAGCATTGTCTAAACACAAACTGACAGAATACCTCGACACGTAGCATTATCAAAACACGGACTGGTAGAATCTCGCAATATCTAGCATTGTCTAACTCTATATCGTACAGATTGGTAGAATCCCACAGAATGTAGTTTTGTATAACTCCATGTCATACGTATATTTAGAATACCCCAAAATTTAGAAGTTCCTAACCCCATATAATAATGACTGCTATAATCTTCTAACATGTGTCATTATATAAACGCATACTATTAGAATTCTCTCGTACGTAGAATTTTTGAAACACGGACTAGATGAATCCCTCAACATGTAGCATTGTCTAAACACAGAGTTGTAGTGTCTCCCAGTATTTAACATTATATATAAACAAACTGGTAGAATCCCTCAACATGTAGCATTGTCTAAACACAGAGTTGTAGTGTCTCCCGATACTTAACATTATATAAAAACAAACTGGTAAAATCCCTCAACATGTAGCATTGTCTAAACACAGAGTTGTAGTGTCTCCCAATACTTAACATTATATAAAAACAAACTGGTAAAATCCCTCAACATGTAGCATTGTCTAAACACAGAGTTGTAATGTCTCCCGATATTTAACATTATATAAAAACAAACTGGTAAAATCCCTCTAACATGTAGCATTGTCTAAACACAGAGTTGTAGTGTCTCCCAGTATTAACATTATATAAAAACAAACTGGTAGAATCTCGCAACATGCAGCATTATCTAACTCCGTATGATACGGACTGGTGGAATCCCCAACACATAGTATTTGCTAACTATATATATATATGATAATGATGATTAGAATCTCCGTTATGTAGTATCTTCTGGTTCATATGTAACATAATTTTAAATGTAAAGAATAAAAACTACACCTTCCTAAACTAATTCCGGTATTTTATCTTATGTGTTTGGATTGGCAACATTAGAAGTGTGATCCTTGAACTGCAACATGGGATTTACCTTAGGGGGAGGGGTGGGTGCCATATTTAAGGGGAAATGTTCCAACTATCTTCTATGTGAAAGAAGTCGTACAACAACAGACGTGTAGGGAATTGTTACCATCAGCTGTATGAGATAAAAACTCAGTAACATGTTTGAACTGTATAAATATGATTGGAAAATAAATAAATAAAGTGTTTCTAACTGGCGTCTTCCCCAACAGTGTGGATAAGATGCCAAATATAGAAATAACACCCAGACCAACTAGTAATCAAAGTAAAGCGTACGAAAAGTAACGTATTTATTAAGTCATGATCAACAAAGCATTAATGAAGAAAATATAGGAACATTTAGCCACAATATCCACATATTTCTTGGCCAATGACACACTCCTCATGCATCCAGCGATGGCATATGAGACTTCGCCCAGTCACATTGTGGCCCATTCTTAAGGAAGTAGTGACAGTCACGTGCTACACAAAACTAGTCTTCGTCTATGTTCTCACTCTTACTGTTGTATTCGGGACGGCCGTTCAGATCCTCACCAGAAGATGTAATCTCTTGGTTTTTACCCTGTCTGTACCTTCTTCAATGTCTTTTCTTTTTTGCTTCAGTTGCGAGTGGCGTCGCATAAGTAACTTCAACTAATCATAGCCTGCCATCTTATATTCAATCAATCATAGCCTGCCATTTTATATTATTTAACTTCAACTAATCATAGCCTGCTATTTTATATTCAATCAATCATAGCCTGCCATTTTATATTATTTGTTAAGCTTCAACTAATCGTAGCCTGCCATTTTATATTCTTTGTTAAACTTCAACCAATCATAACCTGCCATTTTAGATTCTTTGTTAAATTCAACCAATCATAGCTTGCCATGTTAGATTCTAAACTATGCACAATATACTTCTTCTCAGCAAATTTGTAGGTCAAATGACGGATAGTTCTTGCTGTTGGTGGATATCCTGCTTTCTTAAGTTTCTGAATATAGGCTATAAGACTTTCTTCACGCTCAAGACCCCACAAATCCCGTAGGACCTGGTCTTATAAGTATTTTGTACGGTATTTGAAATGTTTTGGAAGCATCCCACATTGACATTTTTCCTGATTTTTACTTCTTATGCTACATATAGTAAACTCTCCTCAGACCAAGAGGCATGATCGGTCTTTCGTTTGTAATTTCTAGGCATTTTCTGCAAATAAATTAACCCCAACTATTGTATTGTATTTATATAATATGTTACAATAATTATAACTAATATATATATACGGTTAACATTATTTAAATTATTCAAATATTATAACAAATTTTTCACACCTGTTAGACTACTACGAAATAAACCTGGGTTATAATATAGTAGGAATCTTTACCAATAAGTATGGTGGCGTCTTGTCCCACACCGTTGCATTCTATTCTCGAATACTAAAACCACATAGCTCACCAGCCTACCTATTATGGCCCAGTCTATGATTTCAGTTAGGAATTATTTCACATTATTTCACTATTTACTTACAAGGGCCTATGTAAAAACATCCTCACATTAAATTACACGTGTACTTACCGAGAAATATTGCGCTACTAGCCAAAACAATGCAAACACGTTGCTATAACGGTTGCATTTATCTTACATAAAGACAAATACATTAGGCTATAACTTGAATTTAATTAAATCCACGATTATCTAACATATTTCGTATCAATTTTATAAATTGTAAAAACATTAGAAAAACAAATTCTCTCACATACGCATATATATAGAGGCGCCAACACGGGAGTGAAAAGAGTGGAGTTAGATTCCTACAAAATATATTGAGCAGACTTCATAGGATTGCCCAAGACGAAAATAAAATACCAAAATACAAAGCTTCCAAAACTACTGTTCAAAACTATAAAATTGAAGATAGAAGTATGTTTGTTTGTTTGTAATTAAGCACAAAGCTACACAATGGGCTATCTGTGCTCTGCCCACCACTAGTATCGAAACCCGGTTTCTAGCATTGTTAGTCCGCAGACGGACCGCTGTGCCACTGGGAGAAGATAGAAGTAGTGTTTCCTCAAAAATAGTGTGTGACCAGAGTTCAACCCTCTACACCTTTGAGTCTAACACTGGAACACAGTATTGTTACGACAGCAGAAGTCACACGACGCCGGGAGCATGCGTGCTGGAGTTTCTCGAAGGATCATGAATTTTCCTAGCAACTTTAGTTTGTTCGAAGCGCCCTCTTTTTTAGTATATAAGCCTGGCGAGAAAAACCAGCGCGATTGAAGAGATATAGATAAATTGCAGAGATAGATAGAGTGAAGAGATAGATAATTGAGTCAAGCGAAGAGTAGGCACCGTAAGTAAAGTGTGTGGATCACTGTGATTTATAGCGTGTTATAAAGGTTGTTAAGTTTAAAGTGACTGTGAAAATTCTGTGTATTACAAAAAGTTTGTATCGAGAAAGAATAAACAAGTTTTAATCAAGAAGGGACTTGTATCGCTGAAGTTCTTCGGAAAGAATTTATACCGAAAATTAACAAACAAGCAGATACGCAACAGTATATATCTATAATACGAGTACATATTCTTTTGATATTTTAAAGGTAAGTTACAATGATAGTATCGTTTTTTAGTTGATGTGATTTTTTGTTCTTTTTTAAACGCACTTTAAGCTATCTGCGCTGTGCCCACCCCTTTATCTGGACGGAAAATGATGTGTAATTAACGGCTCTTGCACCTTCGTAATGAGCACCCAGTTTCCTAATGCAGACTGAAATTATGTTTGTCCCCCTGTCCCTCCAACTTACAGTATAGATCAGCATCCTAACAGTTAGGTATATATCTTAGAATGATTAATCTTCAAAATAAACTAAACAAATGTTTCTCTTCACAGTTTTCATCTAGGGCCCCGCCTTCAAGGAGAGAAAAGTCCACAACCATGGAATACATCTTGTCTTACTTGCAACAGCTAGAAAGGGTACAGCAATGCTGAAAAAAAAGCATTTATTTTCTAGAAGTGATTAAAGAATAACACATTCATGTTGATTGAATTTTTATGTGATCACAATAGTTAGCTTGAGCGTACTTACATTAAACGTTATAACCGTTTTCAGCCATTTCAGGTGTTAGTCACTGTTTGTTGTTTAAGTCAGTATATCATTTAATTTTGCAATCAATGTGTGAGTACACGTGCATTTTTGCATTATGATGGAAGTTTTGATAATCAACTTCTCTACGTATCAAGTTGTTCTCAGGGCAAGTTTTCCCCAGTATGGTAAATCTATTGTGTGTTTATGAAGAAAGGTGATAATCACTCTTGTAGAAATTAGTAATACATTATGTACAATACTAAATCTAATGTGTTAAAAATTCATGTTTGATCTAAAGCTCCAGCTGGAATGTTTAGAGAAAGCTCTGGGATAAAGCCCATATATCGAAAATGCGCGTGTTCCAAATTTTTATTATATAGACGCACACTGAATCTATCTGAGGCCTTTCATACA
>NW_013677060.1:12031-15943 GCF_000517525.1 Limulus polyphemus | reverse complement strand
CTCAAGGTTGCTATGGTTACGTTTTGGATGACACTTAAAGATCATGTGAAAGTTACCATAGAAACTGTTTTTCTGTTATTGTGGTTTTTTTGTCTATCAGTCATTGAAGAACAGACGTAATTCATGCGTTTAAAAATGAAGACAAGGCAACTAACTTACTAGGCTTCATTAAGAACATCAACTAAGAAAGTTAATAACTTAAATATTCGTGCTTTCTGCACGGTAGCCGCAGAGTATATCTAATCCCGAATTTTAATGCTATAAGGTATAAAAATTAGCGCTGATCCACTGGTGGAAATTTATGAAAATTAAGCAAACAAAATAAATTATTGTTACGTCTCTGGTCGTTTGTTTATTTCCGGTATAAATTCTTCCCGAGGAACTTCAGCGATACAAGTCCTTTCTTAAATAAAACTAGTTTATTCTTTCTCAATTCAACTTTGCAATGCACAGAATTTCCACAGTCACTTTAACTTGAACATACGCTATTATTCACAACGGTTCACGCACTTTACTTACGGTCACCACCGCTCGCTTGACTCAATTATCTGTCTATCTGCAATTATTTATCCGCTTTAGAAAAGACTAGAGTTGCCAGGAAAAGTCAAGATCCTTCGAGAATCTCATGATGTGTTACTAGAATCACGTGACTTCCGCTGTCGTAACATTATTAAAAAAAAGAAATACAAAATGAATCGGTAAACGTGTGTATTTCAGAACAAAACTTTGGTTGATTGTAGTAGAGAAAAGTCACATTAAGCTAACTGCTATGTCCGCCGCAGGGTATCGAACTCCGGACTTTAGCGTTGTAAGTCCGTAAACTTACAGTTGTCTAACCGGAGGAGACATCTAAGGTAATCAATATAACAAGGTAGACAAAGTTAAGTTTGGTCGCGTTTGTTTGTTTGTTTTGTTCGATTTCGTGAAAACTACTCTAGGCCTATCTGCGATAGCCCTCTCTAATTTAGAAGTGATAGGCCAGAGGGAAGGAAGCTAGTTAAATACACCCACTGCAAAGTCTTGGGCTACTTTTTACCAACAAAAATTGGGATTGACCGTCACATTAAAACGCTTCCATGGCTGAATGAGCGAGCATGTTTGGTGACGGGATTCGAGCTAGGCCAAATATGGTCTCGCAAAGAAGATATATAGACGTTATAGAGGACGCTTTGCACATTTTCATATATATATGATAAAAATTGTCCCATCAAATAAAATGTAAAATAAAAAAAATATTTTGAATACAGATGAAGTTCTCATCGCCGTACAGTACGTGTAATTAGAGCTTGTTTTATTTTAAATATTGTACGTATCGCCGTACTATACGTGTAATTAAGCTTGTTTTATTTCAAATTTTGTACGTATCGCCGACTGTACCCATAATTAGAGCTTGTTATATTTTAAATATTGTACATATTGTCATACTGTACGTGTACTTTAGAGATGGCTTTATTTTAGATATTGTACGTATCGCCGTACAATACGTGTAATTATAGCTTCTTTTATGTTAAATATTGTACATATTGCCGTACTGTACGTGTAATTATAGCTTGTTTTAGTTTAAATATTGTACATATCGCCGTACTGTACGTGTAGTCATAGCTTGTTTTATTTTAAATATTGTACATATCGCCGTACTGTACGTGTAATTATAGCTTGTTTTAGTTTAAATATTGTACATATCGCCGTACTGTACGTGTGATTATAGCTTGTTTTATTTTAAGTATTGTACATATCGCCGTACTGTACGTGTAATTATAACTTCTTCTATTTTAAATATTGTACATATCGCCGTACTGTACGTGTAATTATAGCTTGTTTTAGTTTCAATATTGTACATATCGCCGTACTGTATGTGTGATTATAGCTTGTTGTAGTTTAAATATTGTACATATCGCCGTACTGTATGTGTGATTATAGCTTGTTGTAGTTTAAATATTGTACATATCGCCGTACTGTACGTGTGATTATTTTAAATATTGTACGTATCTTCCTTTAATGGAGAAAACCTCATGTTTCTAACAGAACGTTTCGTTTTAACACACTAAATTTATTAAAACAACAAGTTATTTGTTACGTAAGCTCTACTCATTCCTCTCTATCATTACGTGTGCTGATTGATTATTTATCTTCATCTCTCTCTCCCTACCAGTAAGTCAGTCAATATGTGTATGTCTAGGTATTATTTTATAAAAACGACAAATTCAACGTCTTATCTTTTTCTGTAAGCTCTACTCATTTGTTTCTTTCTGTCTATCTTTCAGTCTGCCTAGCCATCCATCTTTCTATCTATCTAGCTGTCTGTCAGTCTATCTATCTATCAGTTTATCTATCTGTCTATCGATATATCTTTATATTTATCTATCAGTCGTCACGTGTACTGGTTGTTTATTTATCCCCATCTCTCTTTCCACGCCAGTAAGCCAGTCTCTCTCTATGTATATAGAAAATAAAACACTGGACACACAGACTTTTTTTAGTTTGCGACTTCAAAGGTCACTCTTTAAAGAACAGTTTCATGTTTCACAGTTCCTAATATACACCAAGGACGACCAACATATCCTCAATCATTAAGTACTTTCATCAAATTTACAATACGTTGTTTTTCTCGTGTGCAGGACGGAAGTATCGAATTCGAAGAGTTCATCCGGGCTCTTTCTGTGACGTCACGAGGGAACTTGGACGAAAAACTAGTGTGTAAGTAGATACCGGATAACAATACTAAAATACCAACAGACGAATGAACGGACGGGTGGTAAAACAACAACAACAACATTTGTTTGTGTACGTTTTCACGTAGCTTTTTCTAGGTTTATACTCACGTAGAACACCTACCTATTCATACAACATATACCTGTCAACACAGAGAGGTGCCAAATCGGGAGATTTGAGACACTGCAACAGCAGTTAGCACAAACAGGCCTCGAGTAACTTTGCGCGAAAATTACCCAAACATTGAAACTTATAAATCGTATTCCTTATCAGTTGTTAAAATTCCCTTCTTCTGTCTTCTCGACAAATTCTTGTAGTTTTGTACGCTCAGATCTTCTCTCTATTATTATTAAGGTCTTATTCTCTCTATCTGTTTCCTGGCTAATTGTTAGGGGGGAGGGAGGAATCTTATGGAGTAAATACTCTCACCCCCACTATCGTTTAAAAAACCCATATTATAATGAGGCATCAACAGCTGTTACAGTGTGTGTCATTATGTCGGAGCTACGTCATTGTGCTAGTTTTACAATGTTGTTGTTTAGAAGTTCTTTGTATCTTTTAATATTGTTAATTATCCAACGTAATACATGTACTGGCTGTGTATCAGACTCTATACAGATAGATGTACTGGCTGTGTATCAGACTCTATATCGATAGATATATAGATGTACTGGTTGTTTATCAGACTCTATACAGATAGATGTACTGGTTGTTTATCAGACTCTATACAGATAGATGTACTGGTTGTTTATCAGACTCTATATAGATAGATATATGGATGTACTGGTTATTTATCAGACTCTATATAGACAGATGTACTGGTTGTTCATCAGACTCTATATAGATGTACTGGTTGTTTATCAGACTCTATATAGATAGATATATGGATGTACTGGTTATTTATCAGGCTCTATATAGACAGATGTACTGGTTGTTTATCAGACTCTATATAGATAGATGTACTGGTTGTTTATCAGACTCTATATAGATAGATGTACTGGTTGTTTATCAGACTATATATAGATAGATGTACTGGTTGTTTATCAGACTATATATAGATGGATGTACTGGTTGTTTATCAGATTCTATATAGATAGATGTACTGGTTGTTTATCAGACTCTATATAGATAGATGTACTGGTTGTTTATCAGACTCTATATAGATAGATGTACTGGTTGTTTATCAGATTCTATATAGAT
>NW_013677060.1:7049-11052 GCF_000517525.1 Limulus polyphemus | reverse complement strand
GTGGATGTACTGGTTGTTTATTAGACTCTATATAGATAGATGTCTGGATGTACTGGTTGTTTATCAGACTCTATATAGATAGATATGTGGATGTACTGGTTGTTTATCAGATCCTATATAGATAGCTGTACTGGTTGTTTATCAAACTTTATATAGATAGATGTACTGGTTGTTTATCAGGCTCTATATAGATAGATGTACTGGTTGTTTATCAGACTCTCTATAGATAGATGTACTGGTTGTTTATCAGACCCTATATAGATAGATGTACTGGTTGTTTATCAGGCTCTATATAGATAGCTGTACTGGTTGTTTATCAGATCCTATATAGATAGATGTACTGGTTGTTTATCAGACTTTATATAGATAGATGTACTGGTTGTTTATCAGACTTAGCCTGTTAAACAACCAGTACATCTATTTATATAGAGTCTGATAAACAACCAGTACATCTATCTATATAGAGCCTGTTAAACAACCAGTACATCTATCTATATAGAGTCTGATTAACAACCAGTACATCTATCTATAAATAGTCTGATAAACAACCAGTACATCTATCTCTATAGCCTATATAGATAGATGTACTGGTTGTTTATCAGACTCTATATAGATGGATGTACTGGCTGTTTATCAGACTATATATAGATAGATGTACTGGTTGTTTAACAGGCTCTATATAGATAGATGTACTGGTTGTTTATCAGACCCTATATAGATAGATGTACTGGTTGTTTATCAGACCCTATATAGATAGCTGTACTGGTTGTTTATCAGACTATATATAGATAGATGTACTGGTTGTTTATCAGACTATATATAGATGGATGTACTGGTTGTTTATCAGACCCTATGTAGATAGATGTACTGGTTGTTTATCAGACTCTATATAGATAGATGTACTGGTTGTTTATCAGACTCTATATAGATATATAGATGTACTGGTTGTTTATCAGGCTCTATATAAATAGATTATTTTAAGGGTAAACATCTAACTGGCGATCGGAGGTTAAGACTGGTAGATTGTGTATCTCCACCGCAATGTGGGTTCTACTTCCGTAGTGACCTCCAAAACCCAGGGCACATTTTATATCCGACATTATAGCCTTTATCCTGTGGATCCTTTTAAAGTTTTGTAACGTCTTCAATTTTAATTTTTGTTTGAGCCTGTTTTGTTGATTAATTTTCTATACATATATATTCTAACACTTGTTTTCTCTTTTTTTCAGTTATATAATTTTTAATTACATATTTTTAAATTATATAATTTTTCTTTAATTAAAAAAATTTCTTTAATTAAATAATTTTTAATCACATATTTTTAATTATATAATTTTCTTTAATTATATATTGTTTTAATTATATAATTTTCTTTAACTAATATTTTAATTATATATTTTAATTATATAATTTTTAACTACATATTTTTAATTATATAATTTTCTTTAATTAAATAATTTTAACTACATATTTAATTAATAATTTTCTTTAATTAAATAATTTTCTTTAATTAAATAATTTTCCTTAATTATATAATTGTTTTTAATTATATACTTTAACATATACACATGTATGTATGTATGCCTCAGTATATCTTCAAACAACCACGATCTCTTTATACACAATTTAATACATTATATTCAGAATGTTAATCAAAGTTTTACAATGGGCTGTCTGTGTTGTGCCCACCAAAAGTAGGACAGACGGTTAACAGCTTTCATCTCGTATTTATTTTCTCTATCTTTAGATTATCTCGATAGTAAGAATAATTTGTTTAACCCTAACTGAATTAATTTGAGGATAGAAAATAAAATATATCCAGCACTTGGAATATTAGTTAATTAATTCATTAATCTGTTTTTGTTGTTGTTTTTAAAGTTAAAAACTTTAACAAATACTTAGTAGTTTCACGTGAAAAATACCGAAATTCACATGTCTATATTTGCCACAACTTTGGACACATTTTTATTGAAGGAATTTAAGTGACTGTTTAATTTGATGGAATAAACTAGTTTATATTTGTTATTTAACTTGTGTTTTTTCATCCGCTAGGGGCATTCAAGCTTTACGATGTCGACAATGACGGTAGTATCACTAGAGAAGAAATGTACAACATTGTCGACGCAATTTATCAAATGTTGGTGAGTAATGACAATAATGACAACTTTCAATAACAGTATGTCTTTATAACAAGTTGTTACATAGCTTTAAGTAATGACAAGTCTTAAAAACCAGCTGTTACAAAACTTTCAATAACAATATGTCTTTATAACAAGTTGTTACATAGTTTTAAGTAATGACAAGTCTTTATAACAAGTTGTTACATAGCTTTAAGTAACTATAAGTCTTTATAACAAGTTGTTACATAGTTTTAAGTAACTACAAGTCTTTATAACAAGTTGTTACATAGCTTTAAGTAACTATAAGTCTTTATAAGCTGTTACACAGCTTTGAGTAACTACTGCTGGTTATAGAGACTTGTTGTTACTCAAAGCTGTGTAACTGCTGTTTATAGAGACTTGTTACTCAAAGCTGTGTAACAGCTGGTTATACAGACTTGTTGTTACTAAAAGCTGTGTAACAGCTGGTTATAGAAACTTTGGTTATAGTGACTTTTAAGTTGTTACTCAAAGCTGTGTAACTGCTGTTTATAGAGACTTGTTACTCAAAGCTGTGTAACAGCTGGTTATACAGACTTGTTGTTACTCAAAGCAACGGGTTACAGAGAGTTGTTGTTACTCAAAGCTGTGTAACAGCTGGTTATAGAGACTTGTTGTTACCATCTGTTACACAGCTTTGAGTAACAACAAGTATCTATAACCAGCTGTTACACAGCTTTGAGTAACTGTAAGTTTCTATAACCAGCTGTTACACAGCTTTGAGTAACAACAACTCTCTGTAACCAGCTGTTACACAGCTTTGAGTAACAACAAGTCTCTATAACCAGCTGTTACACAGCTTTGAGTAACAACAAGTCTCTATAAACAGCTGTTACACAGCTTTGACTAACAACAGGTCTCTATAACCAGCTGTTACACAGCTTTGAGTAACAACAACTCTCTGTAACCCTTTGCTTTGAGTAACAGCTTTGCCTTGTATTCTTAACCAAACTAAATTGACGGTTGTGATATTTTTAATGACACTTCATTCTGTACGTTGTTAGAAAATCATACTCGACTTCTTCATTAGTAAACCAAGGACAGGCTCATTAGATCTTTTTTTAGTAAAATCAATCTCGGTTTCGTTCTTCCATAAATATTTCCGACGTGGTATGGTATTGATTATTATTTACTCAGAACTGTAGAGGCCATTTTGAAATTACTAGCACGTACAACTGTTCTCGATATAGTGCGTTAATCGTCTAACACAGATTCTCTAGACTTTAAGTTTCGATTGAATTTTGCTACGTGTTCTTGTCATATTTGAAGAGCAGAAGAAACCCCATTAACAACCATCAAGGAGTAATGACATATTTGTTTTTGTCCACGGCTTTCCCCTTACATACACCTCTCCACGATAAAAATGAATACAGCTTGAAAGTGGTCAACTAATTAATCCTAATATTTCAAGTTTCACCTACTTCCTGAAACTTGTCAAACAAGAAAAAGCTTCAGATTAATGAAAAGTTAAATTTATTAAATTATGCTATCGTTCTAATGGTTGCTAAAGGACCATATAGTTATTCTGATAAATTATTACAGCAGTACTCGTCATACATAAATATGGTAAAGAAATAAATCTATAAAAATATGCATTAACACCGCTAGATGGTGCTCGTTATTAAAACCGTGAACATACATATGCACGTTTACTGTTTTGTATATTTAAAATATTTTGAAATTTGAAACATATCCTTTCTGGATTAACAGAGATAGCCGATTAATAAAGTATAATTTTTATTTCAATGACGTAACGAATATTAGGCACTTAAATATTGATAAAGATATTAAATATTGAATAAAGATATTAAATATTGAATAAAGATATTAAATATTGATAAATA
>NW_013677060.1:3650-6114 GCF_000517525.1 Limulus polyphemus | reverse complement strand
AAGATATTAAATATTGATAAAGATATTAAATATTGAATAAAGATATTAAATATTGATAAAGATATTAAATATTGAATAAAGATATTAAATATTGATAAAGATATTAAATATTGAATAAAGATATTAAATATTTAATATAATCAATTGTCTTCTTTACCTCACGTAATACAACGATCGTAGGTTATTGCTTCACGATTATAATGTAATTATTATAGCGGGTTCGTGAATGTTGCCTTTGCACGGACAAACCCCAAATTAATTTTAACTGTATTTGAATTGAATAAAAAAACAAAAAACAATCGCGGTCATAATTAAAATCATCAACAATAATGAAAAACATTTTCCTGATTTGTTTAATTCATGTTTTCAAATTTAACAGGTCGTTAGTGCGAAAGTTTTAAAACTCCATCTTCTCGGCTGATTGTCAGTTGATATTTAGCTAAAAACAGTACATGTGTTACATTGGTCATATCTGGAATCTATTCTGTGTCAAAGAACGATAGACTTTTCTATCTCTTATTTTCAACACATACATACATAATGACGTCAAGTCAGTACCAAATGTTAGCAAAATACGATTTTGAATAAGCATACAAGCAAGTCACATGACAACCACATCCGATATAAAGTTGTGGTGGAACGGCATGTATAAGAACTACTTTTTGACATTGTTTAATAATGTGATTCCAACGAAAATTGATTGTTTTTGGGAAGAGCATTTAACAGCTGTTCAGACGTAGAACAGTCCCGCATTCGGATCATAAAAAATGTGGATTTTGTTCATATTGGGAATTGAGGATTTCCCAGACGGGTATATCCCTTGTACTTAATAACATTAGAAAACAAAGAATAGGGATCAACTTGGGGTACTAGGACTATCTAGAAAGAGACTTGCAACAAGTCACACCCTAGCCGTAGTAAGCAAAGTGTGGCGGTTTGTAACGGGTGAGAACTCACGAAAATAAAAATATGTAGCAAAAGCCGCACACGTGTTCCAGGCTACATACTCAAAACATGAAAGACATCCGTCTAGAGAAAATAGAAAAGTCACGTCACAACTTTCTTCCACGATATATCCATTCAACCGTCGCATAGCTCAAGCAGCTGGAGAATGAAACGGGTATTCGTGTTATTCCGTACGAAGGCATACCAGTGCGACCAAACTGTTGAAACGGTCGCTAATAAACCATCGTCCTCGTTCAGTAAATCGATTATGGAAAGCAAGCAGGAAGGAATGGAATGCTTCGGAAATGACAATATTACGACGGAGCCTTTTGCAATGGAAGTCACTCTGCAGGATTATTGTGAAAATGTGTACGGTCATTAGATAGATCATGTCCGGACGAGATGACGTGGACTGTAACGACGTAGTGAAGCTCCAAACTTGTTTTAATATAACTTACAAAACTTATTTATAAGAACATAGATAATTCAAATATATTGAAGTCGCGACTCAAATATGCAATTAAAAAACAGACAGTAGTTAGCCGACATGGTAACAATTAACACAAGAGAATATTAACCATTTGGTGATGTAATAATATTTAATAGTTGCAGCTAGCTGTGCAGAGGATATTTTAATATGATTATGAAGTGTTAGATTTGCCATTTCTAGGGGAACAAGGACAAAGCGGAGGGAGAAGAGGAAACTCCGAAGGAGAAAGTTGATAAGATTTTTGAACAACTGGATAAGGTAAGTAATTGGAACAAGATCGGTATTCAAACGATTTCATTTTACAAGTAATTTAATCTATGTTAATACATGTGATAAATAAACACAGGTTTGGTAAAGATTAATATTTTAATTTATGTTAATATATGTGATAAATAAATACGGGTTTGGTAAAGATTAATATTTTAATTTATGTGATAAATAAATACGGGTCTGGTAAAGATTAATATTTTAATATATGTTAATATATGTGATAAATAAATACAGGTTTGGTAAAGATTAATATTTTAATATATGTTAATATATGTCATAAATAAACACGGGTTTGATAAAGATTAATATTTTAATATATGTTAATACATGTGATAAATAAACACGGGTTTGATAAAGATTAATATTTTAATCTATGTTAATATATGTGATAAATAAACACGGGTTTGGTAAAGATTAATATTTTAATATATGTAAATATATGTCATAAATAAACACGGATTTGGTAAAGATTAATATTTTAATCTATGTTAATATATGCGATAAATAAACACGGGTTTGGTAAAGATTAATTAACTTTCGCAAATAATGCACCAAGAGCAAAACGTAAAATTCTTATTGGTGGTTACGAGCTTCTGTCTAGTTTTTCACACTATACGTGAAATTCTTATTGGTGGTTACGAGCTTCTGTCTGGTTTTTCACACTATACGTAAAATTCTTATTGGTGGTTACGAGCTTCTGTCTGGTTTTTCACACTATACGTAAAATTCTTATTGGTGGTTACGAGCTTCTGTCTGGGT
>NW_013677060.1:0-2810 GCF_000517525.1 Limulus polyphemus | reverse complement strand
AACATGTCATTTGATTTCTTTCTTGAGTCTGGTATGGCTTGATGGTTAGGGCGCTGGACTAGCAATCTGAGGGTCGGAGGTTCGAAACCCATCACCGAACATGTTCTCTCTTTTAGTGGCAAAGATAAGCCCAAAAGTTGGCGGTGGGCGTTGTAAGTTAGAGACGGCAAATAATCCTTGTGTGAATACCCGAGTCAAACAAACCTTTGTGATGACCTGTTTTTCAAACAAATAAGCCCAAAATAACAAGGTTTCAAAATTAAAATGTCTCAATGACACCAAATATTTAGAATATGAGTTTCCGGAGTTGGTTTCAAAAACTGGGATTTAACAAAATCAGAAGATGTGATTTTTTTTTCACTGTAGATATTTGTGGAGATATTGAAATTGTTCCAAACTAGTCTTACTTTCATCCACGGAGTTGGTTTCAAAAACTGGGATTTAACAAAATCAGAAGATGTGATTTTTTTTCACTGTAGATATTTGTGGAGATATTGAAATTGTTCCAAACTAGTCTTACTTTCATCCATAGACGGGGGTAAGAGGGGCAGATGCCCCACTGGTTTTTCTGTAGTATACACACGACATTCACAATGATTAAATCAAACGTTTTCTTTGTCTTCCTCCGCCACACGTATTTTGGTCCCAAGCCTTCAGTCAACTTTTAGTGATGACTTCCAAGACTTTCACTAACATCAATCAATTCAATTGAGAAAAAAATATATAAACTCTACAAGTTTCAAACCTGGATATGGCTGTACCTCGTGCTTAGTGACATACCCGAAATCCGTTTGGATTCATCCAAGAATCTTCAATGAAGTGCTAAATTAAATACTATTAAAGCAGGAAGCGATCCTACAATAGCGTCTTACAACTGACAGTTCACTAATTTTTACTTGTACGTTTGTTAATTTCAAAAGTCTCATTATTTGTGAGTTAATATGAACCATATTTGTATAAAGCTGGTGTAACTACTGCCTGTTACATTCCTTTCAGAACAATGACAACCAGCTATCTATTGAGGAGTTTAGAGAAGGATCAAAGAAAGACCCGAAAATTGTTCAGGCACTTTCACTTTACGCTCCGTAGCGCCATCTATCAAAGCACCGCGCAAACTATTTCTATGAATAGATCTTACACCATTACGTCGCATTCTCGTCAAAGTAAATGTTATTATTATTCACACTGAGAGCTTTGTTCTAAATCCATTAAATAATACTTGTCGTTCAGCTCTTATTTCCGTAGTATACTAGTTTATTTTACTAGTTTAAATATATATTCTCCGCTACCTTTCATCTTTTATGGTCTTAATTTGAATAATTACAGTAATTCTTCTAACGACACGGTTGATTTTAATATTGAAATTCCATTTCGAGAAAGTAGTTTCTCTTAAACTTATTAAATTCTTTTTGTGTATTCTGACATTTGAGGCCTAAAATTCATTACAAAATTAAATAAAAAGCTCAACTATTAATTTCCTAGTGGCATCTAAAACGCCATTTTTAAAATTCCACCATCTCAATAAAATACTACGTCACGATTTACCATCCGACTGTGAGTGACGTATTACCCTAAAATGTAAAGCAAATACTGGAAAATAAAGTTGTTATAAAAATAGTGTTTCATATTTATGAATTATTATTTCAAATACAAATATACAATGTGTTTAATGTTACTCGCCCCATCAACTAGCAATATTCGGGGAGTTTTCCTCTCAATGAAATTTTAAACATGGTTAATTATTAAACTAGACCACCGAGAGAGGGCACTAGTTTTGTAGTTCGTACTCAAATAAAAATTATTCATTACAGAATTTGACTGACGCGATTTTGTTGAAAACATTGATCGCGTAAAAAATTAAAATATTCACAGTTAAGGCCTAAAAATGTTTGAATAATCCGTTCTAAAAATTTAAGAGAACGAAGAGCTGTGGATCAGAATTTAAAAAAATAAAAATCAAGTTAGATTACTACAACAACAACCTGAATGAATGTTTATTTTTTAAGTTAATAATAAAGCTTTTTTCCGGTAAAATTTTTTTCTGACTTCTGTGTGTTCGAAAACAATTCTTAATACATTATTGTTATATAATGGTTGCTATAGCAATGACCTCAATAATCACAGACGGGAAGGGAATTCATGCACGATCGCCTTTTTGAAAATAAATGCATTAACTTCTAACAGAAATAACATCTGATCGCGTCGTTGTTTCAGACGTCGCCCCTTTTGTTGTTCATATTTGATCTTTGTGAAACAGAACGATCCGTGGTGATGTTTTATTCATGAGGAGCTCATAGTATGTCATTTATTATGCTAGTCGACAAACGATGATGCTGCCATCTATAATTCTATAATCATTAATCTAAACTCCATTACTTCTGACAGAACAGTTCGGACATAAGAAAAACGAAGTTATTGAGTTACAAGAAAAACCTTTCGGTATGAGTGATATAATCAGCTTAGTGCACTAATGGAAATCACAATAAAAAATATTTTCTGTTCTACTGGATCATGAAGAAAATCTAAGACAAGTCAGAGAGGATATTAATAACATATAAAACCGATATTACTTCAACGTTAAACATGTAGAACGATTTAATATAGATAAAGTAAATTAATATCATATAAAACCGATATTACTTCAACGTTAAACATGTAGAACGATTTAATATAGATAAAGTAAATTAATATCATATAAAACCGATATTACTTCAACGTTAAACATGTAGAACGATTTAATATAGATAAAGTAAATTAATATCATATAAAACCGATATTACTTCAACGTTAAACATGTAGAACGATTTAAT
>NW_013677059.1:10952-14104 GCF_000517525.1 Limulus polyphemus | reverse complement strand
CACCACAGTTGATACAGATATACCAAACACCTGTGGTTTGGTATATCTGTATCAATGTTTGGTATATCTGTATCAACTGTGGTGTGCACCACAGTTGATACAGATATACCAAACACTATCTGTATCAACTGTGGTGTGTTTGGTATATCTGTATCAACTGTGGCGAAAAAACTCTACTCAGTTTTGAGAAGGGAAACGATGAAGCTCTTGATGAAGTTAATACCACTGATGTGACTGTTACCGATGATAGGACATTTACTGATGAAGCAGATGAACCCCACATGAAGCAGAAGCCAACGAGAGGGAGACTAATACGGAAGAAGATACGTCCCGTAAAATTAAGAGACTTTGTTGAATTGTAATTTTGTGTTTGTAATTCTGTACATTTAATTAAATTATTGTTATTGGTTTATTGTATGTCGTTATTGTTCGGGACGAACAATACTAAGGAGGGGGCAGTGTTGCGTCAGGGGGTCACGTGACTATTGTCACGCCGCCTATTTTCTGGAAGTATCTTGTTCCTTCGTGAATGCCCTAGCATTTACTAGATATATGTTTTTCTGGTATATAAATAGGACGCTCACAACGCGACAATAATGTGTGTGTAGGTAATGAGTAATTGAACTGCAGTCAGAGAGAGACGTATTGTTGAAGTTAACGTTCGTTATTATAGTTTGTTATAGCGCGACTGTTGAAAATAAGTGTATCGCAAAGTTGTATTCGGAAAGAATAAACCAGTTTTATTAAGTAAGGTCTTGTGTCGCTAAAGTTTCGTCGGAACGAAGTTACGGAAAATCAATTAACAAACGGAAACGTAACAATATTAAATTAAATTATAGCACTAAAAGGCCCTGTCTTTATCATTTACTTCAGGGAGCCCTCTAACGATGACATAATGAACTAAGCAAACTGATCGAGAGCAGAAACATATATAGATATTTTCAACTCTTTAAGTGTAAGATATTCAATAAAAACGCGTATTAATTTGTCATTGAATTTTCTTTATGTCTTCGTCACTAGTGAAAATCTTAGTCAGAGTTTAATGAAAATTATAATCGATATACTTATTATTTCGAAAAGCAAATGGAAACGTATACGTAATTGACTTTCTTCCAATCATAGAAATAAGTTAAAGAAAACGAACATCTTGTAAACAGTTACGCAAAATGGTAAATCGTAGCACAGAATTATCTGAGAAGAAGTTTCAGCTAATTGGTTTATTTTGTTTGTTAAATTTCGCGCAACTCTGCTCGAGGGCTATCTGCGCTAGCCATCCCTAATTCTGAGGTGATAGACTAGACTAGAGGGAAGGTGGCTACTCAACATCACCCACCGCTAATTTTTGGGCTACTCTTGTCAGACATAATAGTAAGATCCGATCTTCACTTTTATAACAGATTCACGGCCCCACAGTGCGGAGCGCGGTTTTTTTTCCTTGTTCTTTAGGAAGTAAAGGGACACCTACACACGATCTTCAGATCCACAGTCAGGCACACTAACCATTGGAACCCAGCTGGTTTCACCCTCGCGTTTCGTAAAGTGGTTAATTCAGCTAAAACTTTTCTTGGTTGTTTTCTAATTTGTACTTTTAAATACCTACTAAGACCATAGGTAAAAGATCTGTGTAAATTAAAACCACAGAGATTGTCCACAGTAAAAAGCATCCATTCCTTATAGGTGCTGTTTATGAAATTCTTTACTCAATCAACTACATCCATAGACACAAAAAAGACAATTGAACCTATATTTTAAGCCTAAAAAAGTTTCACTTCGCTACTCCGAGTGAAGTTTGTAATAATAATATGAATCAAATGTTTTCTTGTTTGTTTGTAGTTAAGCACAAAGCTACACAATGGGCTATCTGTGCTCTGCCCACCACCGCTGTGCCACTGGGGGGGGGGGGGGCTATCAATATAGAAAAATGATATGGGAAAGCGATTTTGGAATATTGTGTTGTTCTTTTGGGAGTGGGGGATTAGGTTTTTTCCGCCGACATACCGCTGTGCCACTGGGGGCTGTTTTCTTGTCTACCCCAACTTACTGTAAATCTTGTTTTTAATAAGAAATACGATACATACGATTCATACATTGAACGTTCACATGCGGTACTGTACATTTGTCTTATTGTTAAACACAAAACTACACAATGGGCTATTTGTGCTGTGCCTACCATCGGTTTCAAAACGCGGGTTTTAGCGTTTCAGGCTCTCAAATAACGCAATATAAGCGAAGGTTAGGTACCTTTCAATTGTTATCATGCACGTGACGAAGCAAAAAGTACACTGCATGACGAATTTATTAAAGCTACTCAAAAACTATCTGTGTTAGCCGTTGCGAATTTAGAAACGGTAGGCTAGAGAGAGGGCAACTAGTCAATACCACTGTTGGTGTACTCTTTATCAGCGAAAACTGTAATTGACATTCACATTATAACGCCCCCATGGCTGAAAAATCGAGCATGTTCGGTGATGAGATTCGAACCCGAGACCTGCAGATTGCTAATCGAGCACTATATGTAGCCACCAAACCATGCCAGACCTGAACATAAGTGTACGCTTCGGTTTTATATGGATAATGTGATATAACATAATTGTTGAAATATCTTGGGCAAGTAGTTAAAAAATAATTACAGAAAAAATAAACAAAATAAAAAAGATGTGTAAGTTCAAAATTACTGTATGTATCAATTCGACTGTGGCTTCTTCAGGTGGCACGTCTTCAGCAGCGTCATTTGTTCTGTTGTCCACTTCATCCCAACTGAAATGTCCTGGACCGTGATAACGCCAAAGCCTATTGGCATGCACCACTTTTGGCTTACCTCGCCGACCACATTTTATCCGGAAAGTCACGTCTGAGAGACGATCCACTATGTCATATGGGCCTTCCCATGGAGAAGACAACTTAAGAGACTTCCCTTTGGTCTTCCTGGGATTATACAACCACACCTTGTCTCCTGGTTCAAAGCTGACTTCAGTAGATCTCTTATCATAAGTTAACTTCATCGAATCAGCAGACATATTCAAGTTTGAACGCACTTGATGGTGAATATCATCCATCCTTTCCGATAACACTTTCACAAACTCTGACACATTCTCAGGCAACTCTTCATAAGGTGGGCGTCCCTTATGCTTGGGTCCCCTTTTAGCACTACA
>NW_013677059.1:0-10042 GCF_000517525.1 Limulus polyphemus | reverse complement strand
ACACCATATAACTTAGAATGGAACATATCATAAATACACCATATAACTTAGAATGGAACATATCATAAATACACCATATAACTTAGAATGGAACATATCATAAATACACCATATAACTTAGAATGGAACATATCATAAATAAACCATATAACTTAGAATGGAACATATCATAAATAAACCATATAACTTAGAATGGAACATATCATAAATAAACCATATAACTTAGAATGGAACATATCATAAATACACCATATAACTTAGAATGGAGAGAAGAAATCTGTTTGTTTCGGTCTAGACCAGAGAGAAGTTAAGCTAGTCAACGCCACCCACCAACAACCATTGGAATGCCCTAATCGAATACTGGGATCTACATATTACTCTTATTACGCAATCAAGGCCGAAAAGTGGGGAGCGTGATTTTGCGGTAACAGGACGTGAACCATGGGCCTTTGGATTGACAGTTGGGCACGCTAGGCGCTAGGTTACGCTCAGTTCAATGTAACAATGATATTAAATATGACACTGACGTTTGTTTATTTCTTTAAACCTTTTCGGTGAGAACAATAATGTTTGTGTAAAGCAGAATACGTGTAAAAGAAATCATTCGGGATAAACAGAACTGAAACCACTATAAATATGTGAGAGTATGAAACAAAGTCTGTGAACATTCTAGAGGTCATTTCGGTGTATAATAGTACACAAGGTCAATGACCTAAATAATGACCTTGACCTTTTGATCTACAAAGTGTACATGCCAAGAACAATGTGTCAGCAATTCCACGTTCATTAGCTATCAAGGAGCACCTTCGTTGATCATGACCTTCGCCCTGATTAGTAATTAGAGACCGCCGAATTTATAAAGTTAAATGAGAAGTACAGGTCTTATAAAATACAGCTTGCTAGTTGATGTGAGTTCAATCCCTAGACTCAGCAGTTTCTCAGACAGCGATAAATAACTAACTACCCACACCACTAGCACGGAATTATAAAGAGTATATTTTCTTCGTAGACAAAAATAAAACTTTTTTCCGCTCCTTGACGGCAAAAGCACTGAAGCTTGATATAATACTCTCAAACTCATACGCAGCATCCAGGTTAATCACAGAAAAGACGTTCTAATTGCAAACAGAAGAAACAAAATCTTTAAAAAATCACTGTTCCCCGCTGGCCCGTGGGCACATCCTATACAACACTTGTTCATTAGGCATTTCTTATCCGTCGAGAAGGTCTCTCACCCTGCCGCCAGGGTGGTATGGCTTATATACACATGTTTTACAGCACCAATAGATGAGGCTGTTCTGTAATAAAACAGTTAACGTACACCATTTCTCACTCTCTTCCACATCTAACAACCCTGCCTATACAAACCTAGGGCGTAATTACTGCTCTTAAGGGATCACCGCCAAGGTCAAGCGACGGGATGTGGTCGAACGGCAATAGGTGCCGTTGATCTGGAGCTCTCTGTCGACTGGAGGGAATAACGAAAACCTTGTGGTCTGACATTCACACTTTTAAGTATAAACCACGATTATGTGAACGCACAAATCTGGCGTGAAAGCTACTTTTGAATGCGGATTGTGCAACCTTAATTTGCAAAAAATGCAATGGTAACTTTTGAGAATACGAAAAGAAAGGCCAATCGTTGTGAAAAAGGCCTAGTACTGTAAATTTTGCTTAATTGTCTTGTTTAAACATTATTATTGAACCCTAAACCTTCAAAAATTGGCAAAAAACAAAACTAGCTCGAACAAACAAATGTGAATATTCGACTTGACGCACACGAGTTGTGTGGACTATTAGCAAAGAGAAACACGATATTTAAACACATACTGGAGGAATAAAAGTTTATCATGTTCTGCATATTTATGTTACATTGGCACAAACCGTTCTATACTTTTTCTTTTCAATTAGATAAAAGTGGGTTGAATTTGGTATCAAGATTTGCAGGACTAGTAAGCTATGGACGTAGAGCACAACTAAAACTCAACCTGGGCATCAGTATAACTAATTAAATATATTTGTCTGTTTAAAGATAACTTTCTATTTATAAAGATTAAAATACATTATTTTATCAATTTGGTACCCTAACTGTTAACGATATTTTCGGCCGTAAACCTAGTAATATCTCTCTAGCTTTGGAGATTTAGGTTAGCCCTAAATATAAACTCTAAGCTAACTGTGCAAACCAATCTTTATAGAATAATAACATGTTCATGTGAACAGTATACGTTGTTGCATGTAGGAATTCCACACAATGTCACACAAGGACTACCAGTGCTTCCTAATTTTGAAGTTATAGCCTAAAGGAAAGGCAGCTAGTCAAGAGCACCCACTGCCAACTCTTGGGCAGCTTTTATCTGACCGAATAGTGGGTTTTGACCGTTACTCTTGTAGCACACCCACCACTGTGGAACGTGTTTTTGCGGAAACAGGCCGCAAACCATAAACTCTAGAATTCACAGTTCGAGCATGCTAACTACTATGCCACGCCCAGCCATCTGTAATTGTCTGGAGTTACCTTCGAAATGAATATCAGTTTTACTGGTTATAGCAACTTTAAAACTAAAAAAGAATCTTGAGCTCAGTGGTTATTTTTTCATTTGTATTTGGATACATCCCTTTGTGATGATAGGGACTGTAGTGATAGCAACTTCACGTATGTCATAACTAATTGATTTATTTTGAATTTCGCGCAAAGCTACACGTGGGCTGTCTGCGCTAGCCGTCCCTAATTTAGCGGTGAATGACTAGAGTGAAGGCAGCTAGCCATCGCCACCACCCCGCCAACTCTTGAACTACTCTTTTACCAACGAAGAGAGGGATTGGCTGTCACATTATGACGCCCCCACGGCTGAAAGGGCGAGCGTGTTTGGTGAGACTGGCAGCGATTTGGAGATGGATATTTGGGTTATACGAGAAAGAAGTGTTGATACTAATGTAAGTAAAATAATGTGTCCTGTAAAACATGATCTTTTGCTCACGTGACAGTTAATTTAAAGCAATGAAAGCAGTGGCTTCTCTAGGGTTGGAGTGGGACAGTGAGAGTGGGACAGTGGGACAGTGAGATGTATCAAAATTGTGGTAAAGTGTTATTAAATACAAAAGAAAGAAATATTTATTTATTCTTTCTAATTATTAAAAAAACGAAATTACCCCAGGCTCTCTTTTTCACAGGTTTATGGCGGTCTGATGTTATTTTAAACTACCATTAAATCCACTTCTAGATCTTATCTGACTGTATATACTTTTTTCCGTTCAAGTTACAAATTATTACTCCGCCCGTCCACAAAAATATAACATTTTCATGTCAGTGGAAATCACAGTGCATGAAATTTTTTTTTAAATCTTAAAAGATGAAATCCTGATATTTCAGTTGTGAGGTTGTTGGAGGAGCAGGGCTCTCCAATGGGGGTCTGCCCCGCACACCACCCTCTGAATGAAAACAATGCTACCTAGTACCCATTTCGAAAGTTGTAGCTAGTTACATCTTTTTAGAATATTTTTTGTTTCTTGTCCAGAAATACGTTATTAAAAATAACTGACAATATATATATATATATATATATATATAATATGTGTGTGTGTGTGTGTGTGTGTTTCTTTTTCTTTTTTGAACGTAAAATAGTGGCCGAAAGTTTAACATTTTCATTAAAACAAACGGAAAACAGAATACTATATATAAATAACTTGTAAAGTCTAACGTACAATACCCCCCATTTTGCTAAGGGGTTCAAAGGCCTCTTCTTCATTGACAAAGGTCTCAATGTACCGATCAAGCTCCTCCATTAACGCAACTTAATTCTGCAGCTATTCCAGAGGGGGTCTCTACCCCACAGAAAACTCCGTTAGGACACCAGCATGTGGTAGCTGAGAACGTGTGCAAAATTTGGCCCCGTTAGCTAGTGAGTGGGGGTACGAATACAGTTTTAAATATGACACCCCCCAGGATCCTGAGGTGGCCAAGAACATAAGATACAATACCAGATTCAAAGTTCAGTGACCCCGCAGACTTGCTATTAGATCCTATCATCCCTGTGTGACTTTTCGGGAACGTTTTAGCCCCTTTGGTATTACCCGATATATAAGGATAGAGGTGCTATGCCATTCAAATAAGGAACCCCAAGTCCGCCTGCCAAGTTTTGGTCCTGCTAGCTCTAAAATTGTAGGAGTTCGCGTACAAACAAATTCACAAACACACACAGCGTGGGTTAATATAGGGTGCGGAAAATTTGTTCGTTTGCTTGAAGTTAGGCACAAAGATACACAATGGGCTATCTGTGCTCTGCCCACCAGGGGTATCGAAACCCGGTTTCTAACGTTATAAGTTCACACACCCATACCGCTGTGCCAGGGGAGGGCGGGTGCTAAAGACGAAATCAGTTTTCTTTTTGCTAGCTTGGTATTATTGCGATACTAACTATCACGGTTATAAAGCTGTTCAAGCCTAAATGAACAAGACAGACTTTCCTAATGAAGATTATATCAATTTCTTTATTTGTTGTTAGGACTAATTCACTGAGATGGAGGTCAATTTTGAAAAACCTTGAAGAGTATGAAAAGTATTTCGTTCAACCCCCTTTTTTTTTTAATACAATTCGTTTCTGTGGAAGAAGAATAACATTGACCTTGAATTAGATAGGCCTAGAGGTGTGTCAGGTACGTTAGTATTTCATCAGCCATGTCAATGACTGCTTATCTGTGACAGGCAACTCCTGATTTCATCTGCTCGTGACTTACCCATAGGTCGTATTTTTGAACCTTGAAACAGGTTCAGGGTGGGGTCAGAGTTCCGTGCACTATGGTAGGCCTTTGTGGAAAGTAGAGTTCTTCTGGGACCCATCAAGGTTGCTCGATTTGAGCTTTGAATGTTCGTGAAATCGTGACACAAGACGACTTTTTGTTTTCATTTACCTGTACTAAAATATGAATAATACGCAATGTGTTGGCTTCAAAACAAAGCCACTTAGGGCTCTTGGACATATGTTGCAAGCGAGATGGGCTGTATAAATTCTACCAAGTTAGAAATAAAGTGTATCAATTGAATTATTGGTCATGTTTGAGAAAAGGGGGTCACTGGAACATTTAATCTTTGACAAAAACTAGTTAAGGCAGTTTTTATCCAAACAGGAGCCTTTTTTTGTAAACGTAACCTAACCTAACAGAGCACAGATAGCCCATTGTGTATCTTTGTGCCTAACTTCAAGCAAACAATCAAATTTTCCGCACTCTATATTAACCCACGCTGTGTGTGTTTGTGAATTTGTTTGTACGCGAACTCCTACAATTTTAGAGGTAGCAGGACCAAAACTTGGCAGGCGGACTTGGGGTTCCTTATTTGAATGGCATAGCACCTCTATCCTTATATATCGGGTAATACCAAAGGGGCTAAAACGTTCCCGAAAACTCACACAGGGATGATAGGATCTAATAGCAAGTCTGCGGGGTCACTGAACTTCGAATCTGGTATTGTATCTTATGTTCTTGGCCACCTCAGGATCCTGGGGGGGGGTGTCATTTTTAAAACTGTATTCGTACCCCCACTCACTAGCTAACGGGGCCAAATTTTGCACACGTTCTCAGCAACCACATGCTGGTGTCCTAACGGAGTTTTCTGTGGGGTAGAGACCCCCTCTGGAATAGCTGAGCTATATCAGATGTCCTGAAATACAATGATACCTGTATTTTTTTATTGTTCCAAGTTAAACTTCGGTCAGTGAACATCGTCTTTAGCTAATTAATGGCTACACTGAAAATCAAGTTTCTCGACATCAAGGACCATCACTTTTCATATCTTCGCCTTGTAGTCTTAAAGGTCAGTCACAAAAGAGAGCTAGCTACGCGTGTTAACGACAATAACAAAGTTTCATTTTTATTCTTAATGCTTTATCCCTTAATGTTCTTTTTTGTTATTTGAGTTTTTTTATTTATTTTAACTTGGTATGCTTCTATTTTTCAACATTGCTATAACTATGATTCCCGAACGTTCTGTTTGTGCCTCAGTTTCTGTTGTTGTTCTTACACTTATGTATAAAGTTCATGTATATTATTTTAACAATATCCTATAAAAACGGATTTAGCTCAAGATGTAAAAATTAATTAACAATACTGCCACCTGTTGTTTACTTTTGATAAATTGTTTTCTTCCAGAAGCATCGAACAACATAAAAATTAAATTATGAATCACATCACTTGGTTCAATTTCAACAGTGGATTTAATTGTGTATGTATTCATACTGCCTTAGACAGTACTATTACTTACTATTTTAAGCGTAATAATATTATTCTCTTCTGCGCAGTATCACTTTTTTTTTCATGGTCAAACAAAGTTTTTCATATGTTATTCTTGTTTAAAAAGGACTCAGTTGGTGCAGGAACGGGAATAACAGATCGCACGTGATCTACTATACTGTTTCACGTCCGGAAATATTGGGTTCCGATAATCACGCAAAACTACACAATGGTTAACTGATAACTTGGAGAGGAGGCATCAAGTTAGTAGCACCAACCGCCAACTCTTGGGCTACCCTAATCAGAAAATGGGATCTAACTGTCACTCTTATAAAGAATCAATAGTCAAATAATGTGGAGCGTGATTTAGCTGCAATGAAATGGGAACCATTGACCTTCGGATCCAAAGTCTGGCAAGCTAACCACTGGCCACATCCAGCTCCTGGAAATATATCACAGCGTGTGAGTGCAAGTCAAATAACTGTATGATCGATCTACAGAAAGTTCTGGAGGATTGGCTGAAGACCAAAAAAGATAACATGGAAGTAGGTCAGGAAGTTTGTTTATCTAATAGTTACACCAACTACCCAAGCAATAGCGGGAATGCAAAATATGCCAAGATTTATTTACTTTCTTCTAACTAAGAAAGGCTATTCCGCCGGGAAAATAAATTTAAAGACACGCGAAAAGTGTAACGTTTATAGTAATCATATCGTGGCTACGCTATTCACTTATCTGGAGGACAAACTTTGTACTTCGAACAACAAAAGGCCATCTTACTAAGTGAAACGGAAAGGGGGCAGGGGGGTATAAAGTAAGAGGAAATTGTGCTCATTTAAGCAAATTCTGTGTGCCCAGTCAGGGATTATACGAAGTTATGAGTGAAAGTAAAAAAGAATGTAATAATAATATGTCAACCACAATCTATCTGCTATTTCTAGAACGGACAAGCCCTCTCGTCGATATGTAAAATAATAATTAAAAACTTCTAATCAATAATTATCCAGGAAGCAAAGTAATAATTCCTTTATCCTATTTTACAGTTTTTTAAAATATTGAAAACTTCATCAACAGCAGTCTTTTTTTTTTTTTGTCTCTCGTAAAACAATATTTTACTTGTAGATCGTCCTGAAATTGTTTATATTTTGCAGCTAAGTTTACTAAACCTTGGAGAATCTCCAGAAAGGTTCGTCTGTTTGTTTGTTTGTTTGTAGTTAAGCACAAAGGTACACAGTGGACTCTCTGTGCTGTACCCACCACGGGTATTGAAACCCGATTTTTAGCGTTATAAACCCTCAGACTTACCGCTGAGCCACTGGGGGCTTTCCAGAAGGAAAAGAACTAAAAGTGCCACCTTGTGGTGAAAGTCTGAAACACAAAAATTGTTGGAGTGCAGCTACGAAAATAAAAAGCAATCAACAAAATAACAGAATTTAAATATATATATATTTGAAGTGCTAGAGAAAACTTATAAACATACTTTTATTTTCGTTCTTTTTTAAAAATTTAATAAAATAGGACAAAACAGATTTTGTCTGTCATGGGCAAACCACATGTACTTTAATGCACATGTGGGCTAAACAGTCAGGGAGGGCAGCCGAGCCAAACAGCAACATGAATATCAAACACAAGTACCGTAAAGTAAATGAATAACACAAATGCTCTAACGTATATACAAAACACAAATACTCTAACATAAATACAAAACACATATACACTAAAGTAAATACAAAACACAAATAAACTAAATTAAACACAAAACACAAATGCTGTAACGTAAATACAAAACACAAATACACTAACGTAAATACAAAACACAAATACACTAACATAAGTACAAAACACAAATTCTTTAACATAAATACAAAACACATATACACTAACTTAAATACAAAACACAAATACTGTGACATAAATACCAAATCCAAACACACTAACATAAGTACAAAACACAAATGCTGTAACGTAAATACAAAACACAAATACACTAACTTAAATACAAAACACAAATGTTGTAACGTAAATACTCTGACATAAACACCAAACGCAAATAAACTAAAGTAAATACAAAACACAAATGCTGTAACGTAAATAAAAACACAAATACACTAACGTAAATACAAAACACAAATACTCTAACATAAATACCAAACACAAATGCTCTAACCACAATGACAGATTAAGGTTTTGGCGACCGCCAGGGGCCCAAACAGAAACGAATAAAAATTATACCTGACATGAAATTTATAAATATGTTATTATGTTAACTCTCTCAATAGAGGCTTGGTCCCAGGGACCGACCACGTGACCATTTTGTACCAGTATGTAGCTTTAATACTACAACTTTAAATACAGTAAGTGTATCTTCGCAAAATTTGTCAAATGTTTGGTAAACATTACAGTCGTTTGTACGAAAAAACAATTTTTAATGAAGTATTTTTACTACAGATTTGTCCATGAATGTATATAGACTTTTTTTCACTAGTCCGAGTGCAAATTAATATTTATGTTAAAATCAAAAATACTTTTCTTACTCTCAAATTTCAACTATATAATCTTTAAAACCTCCTAAATCAACTTCAAAGAATTTTACGAGTAAAACTTCACATTTTATCTGTTATTTCCTCTACCCTAACTCTATAGAGGGCTGTTCAATTTGACCGACCTCGTAACCGCCGCAAAAAAATCTAAAATATAAATTACCCCTTTCTTCTTTTCCAGAATGACTTCAAATTGTAACACGAAACTACAATTGTTTATACTAAATATTTATAAATTTGTAACAGTAAACATCTGTTTATACTTAAATGTTATTGTTTTATTGCCCTTTGAACCGTGTCTAACTACTGTTGGGTCAATTATTAGTCATAAATCACTGGCGAACATTCAGCGCATGTTACGCTCTCGAATTACACTATGCACGACCTACTTGGGAGTATACCTCTTGAAAATTTTCTATTAGATTATTATTTATTCTATCTAATCTAATCTTAAATACATCAAAAAGATGAAAATGACAGAACACGGTTTGACGAATTTGAACACCGAGGTCCTGAATTGTGTGGTCATAGTGAGTATAGTTCAGTTGAGAAGCACAACCATCGCCATGGTGATGTAGATACAGAGGATGCTATCACCGAAGGATAAATCCAGAACTGATGTATTTTTCGTTGTGGCGACCAACTTGTCACTGTATTGAAATACCGGACTGATGCTTATATGGATGTTGCCACCAAATTTGGAATCCTTTCCAAATTATTATCTCTTTCACGTCAAAAATTAGGCAAAGTCTTGTCCGTTCTTTTCCGAACGATGTTAAAACTGAGATAGAAAACAAATTAATCCAGTTCTCCATATTGTTAATTCCAGAGATTCATTCACACAACCTGAACCAACAGAATCAGTAAGGATAAAAATGTTCCTCTTTCCCCATAAACAAGCCATTATCCAAACATTTCCTAATGTTGAGACAGTGGTGAGAATATACTTGTCCATGATAGTATCAAACTGTAATGTTGGGATAGTGGTGAGAATATACTTGTCAATGATAGTATCAAACTGTAATGTTGAGACAGTGGTGAGAATATACTTGTCCATGATAGTATCAAACTGTAATGTTGAGATAGTGGTGAGAATATACTTGTCCATGATGGTATCAAACTGTAATGTTGAGATAGAGGTGAGAATATACTTGTCCATGATGGTATCAAACTGTACTGTTGAGATAGTGGTGATAATATACTTGTCCATGATGGTATCAAACTGTAATGTTAATATAGTGCTAAGAATACATTTGTCCATGATGATATCAAAG
>NW_013677058.1:14420-16116 GCF_000517525.1 Limulus polyphemus | reverse complement strand
AAAACATATTTGTGTTAAAAGAGAAAACTGTATGTATCAATCTTGTTGGCGAGTATCATAAACTGACTTTACATCCGTTTTTACTTAACTGCTAAATAAAAAGTACAATTTAACTACTGATTTTAAAGTATAATTTAGCTGGGTTTCTAACGATTTGAAATTATAATACGTAACACCTTTTTGACTGAGATATAATAATATCTTTTAAAATTATAAAAGGACTAACAATATTGAGGGTGGGTAGACCAAAGATGGGAAAATTAACTTCCCTTATTTTATACAAAATAGTCAACCTTCTACAAAATTAATGTCTGAACCTAAATAATTAGCATGAACATCATTTCTATTGCTTCTTCCTACTGCGAGTTCTAGTTGTTTTGAAAATATTAAGTTTAGTGTATAATTCAAGTTATTTATGAAAATTAAATCATATATGTATCGGAAGGTGTAGATTAATATTTAATACCTGTTTCAGAGATAAGTTTCATAAAAGAACAGATACAGGTTGGCCATGTTTCAATAGAAATTCGCTTCCATTGAAATACCACTGCTAGTTTATATACTTGTTCGTTGAAAATAATATAACTATTATAAATACAAAAATGAAGTATTTTTTTTACATTGAATTTTAGTAAATTTAAAATTTGGAATATTTATTTCTGTATTTACAAAATTATCGAACAATTCGTTGAATACCCTAATCAAATCTTTGGAAATTAATTTAGTATATAGTGTGGTGAAATCATACCTAGAAACAGAGTTAGCTGTTTTTGAAGAATTTATATTATTTAAATATTCCAAAACAAGAATGTTATTTTTAATAAACCAAAAATAATTATCGGTTTATTTGACAACAGTATTTTTATTTCTTTCGAATAAGACATCTAGAATATTACTGAGTACAATAGAAAAAAATTAGTAACTATATACTGTTACTTATCTGCTTGTTAATTTCCGGTGGAAATTCTTTCCGAGGAACTTCAACGATACGAGTCTTTTCTTGGTTAAACCAGTTTATTCTTCCTCGCTACAAACTTTTAGCACACAGTAATTTCACAATCAATACGTTTCTCGTCACTTTCAACTTAACTACTTTTATAATACAGCTATAAATCACAGCGATTCACAATCTCGATAACTTCGCTCTCGACGAGTGCAAAACAGACACTTTACGGCTCACTAGCTCTAAACAGAATCGTAAATTCCCCGGAACTCTCTTTATTCAATTCCGCAAGCTTTCTCTGCCATGCTTGTATACTAACAAAGGGGTGTCTCGAATGCATGCGGGCCTCCCTGATCATTCCAGAAATTCATCAGGTGCCACTAGTTTCACGTGACTTCTGCTGTCGTAACATTATAAAGAATTGGTAATGAATCTCAACTTAAAGGTATTATTATGCAATTTCGGAATTTCATATAAAAATAGTAAGTTAGAATAAGAATAATCTGTACATATATTTTCCATTTTAATGGCTTTCTTTAAATGAGTAATACTAGTATTGTTAAGACAGCGGAAGTCACTTGACGCTGGTAATACGTCATGAGTTTCTAGAAGGACTTTTCTTGGCAACTCTAGTCTTTTCCAGGAGCCCTCTATTTTAATATATAATCCCAACAAATAAATGGGAGATACTAATTACAGATAGATAGAGATAGAGACAGATAATTGACTCAAATGAGTGCTAGTGACCGTAAA
>NW_013677058.1:12520-13449 GCF_000517525.1 Limulus polyphemus | reverse complement strand
GTTGATTGAGAAAGAATAAACTAGTTTTATCTAAGAAAGGACTTGTATCGCTGAAGTTCCTCGGGAAGAATTTATACCGGAAATTAACAAATGACCAGAGACGTAACAGTATTTTTTGTAAATACTACTTATTGTTACGACAGCGGTAGTCTCGTGACGCTGATAACACGTCATGGGTTTCTAGAAAGATCATCACTGTTCCCAACAACTCTAGTCTTTTCTATGCATCCTCTATTTTAGTATATAAACCGGCAAATAAAGTGACGGCATAGATAATTGCAGACAGGCAGAGACGGAAAATTGAGTCAAGTGCAGTAGTGACCGTAAGTAAAGTGTGTGAATCGTTGTGAATTATAGGGTGTGTTGAAGTTAAAGTGACTGTGGAAATTAAGTGTATTGCGAAGTTGTATTGAGAAAGAATAAACTAGTTTTCTTTAATAAATGACTTCTATTGCTAAAGTTTCTTTGGAAAGAATTTTTTACGGAAAATTAACTAACGACCAGAAACGTAACAAATTGGAGTCAGAAAGTGGAACAAAGAAAATGGAAACGAGAAGCGTCAAATCAAACTACAGCTTAGCAGATTTGATGGCAGCAATACAAGAGCAGCAAAAGAAACAAGAAAAACGAGAAAAGAAACAAGAAGAGAGACAACAGCATTTGCAAGAAAACCTGCAACACTGGCAGTTCGAACAGCAAAATAAACAACAAGAGAGATTACAGCAGTTGTTGGAGGAAAAAGAAAAGAAACAAGAAGAGAAATTACAGCAGTGGTTGGAGGAAAAAGAAAAGAAATAAGAAAAACGAGAAAATAAACAAAGAAGAGAGACTACAGCAGTGGTTGGAGGAGAAAGAAAGTAAATAAGAAAAACGAGAAAATAAACAAAGAAGAGAGACTACAGCAGTGGTTGGAGGAGAAAGAAAGTAAA
>NW_013677058.1:3847-11574 GCF_000517525.1 Limulus polyphemus | reverse complement strand
TTATTTAATAAAGGACTTGTATCGCTAAAGTTTCTTCGGAAAGAATTTTTACGGAAAATTAACAAACGAACACAGAGGCGTAACAGTATAAATGGCTTTCTGTCTTTTCATTATTTATCAGATTTTCAGCTTGATTATTATTTTTGCACTGATTAATATTATATAAGCATGAATGATTCTATAGTGGGGTATTATAAATTTGGGATGTGAGTTGCTTCTGTGGTGGTTGTTTTATAAGCAGTACTAGAACTATCAGAATGTATGTGGTGTTTTGTGCATCTGCACTGGCTTTAAAGTAATGGCATTGCTGTATGTTCAGCTTGTTGTAACCTACAAGAACAATGTCTGGAGCTCTTTGTTTTGTTTTTGTTGTGACCCCTATTCAACAGTATATATTTGTTTCATGGTGATAAACAAGGCCTGGAGTTCATTAATTTTTTCGTTTAGTCAGCATGGAGTATTTAGATCTCTGCCTTTCAAATGTGTAAAAAAAGGCACGATCTGTTATAGTTGGAGACATCAGTATTGTGGTAATTAATGATGGCCGCCTGGTTTATGCTTGTGTTTTTTATTTGTTTCACAGGATGGATAGTGAGGTGCTTTTTTAATTTTCAACACTTGGAAATACCTGTATCTGACTTTTTTATCTGATTGGGACCTATCATTGAAACCAGGCTAATTTGCATAAAATGTATTTTGCAATACATTACAATCGTGAACTGGATATCAGAACAATTAAGTTGGTCATTGTAAATAGAAACTGTACGACATTTATGAATTAAGGTTGATCATTTCAGGTTAGGAAGCAATTTATATGTTGAGGTTATGGTGTATAAACTGTTATTTTCTTTATTATTCACTGTATTGTGATTATTGATTTCAAACTTTTTTTATATTTTCCTCATAAAAAACATTTATATTTTTGTCTCAATTTATAAATGAGTATGCTCTCTCTTAAGCTAAAGTTTTATTCATTATTAAGAAAGCTTTGATGAATCTGTTCTCAGTTGAGGAAATTTAATCGTCTTATTTTGGACACACTCTGGCAAATATTGCCTCCAACTCCTGGCCTGCTTATGAAAACCAGTAGCTGCAACTGTCAGCAGAAGAAATGTGACACAAAGTGATGTTCTTACCAATGCCTTTGAATGATGTAAGTTTTATACGTTACTTTCTTAACTGATTATCTTTCTTTCCGATTCATTATATAAAATTACTCTCTTAACTTTGATTTTTATCTTTCCTTTGTTGTAGCTAACTTTGAAAGTTAACATCTTCCTAAACTGAAAATGTATTTCTGATAGATAATTACCCCTCTCACAAAAAGCTTTCTTAACCTATACTGCCCTCTATTGGCGAAAATTTTCGCTCTCCATTAGTGATACTTCCACTAATTTCTGTATACTAACATGCAAATGATTGTGCAGCAACCTTCCACCAATAGGAGTGCGACACTATCCCTATCATAACTAGAATTTGGTTTGGTTTGAATTTCGCGCAAAGCTTCACGAGAGCTATCTGCGCTAGCCGTCCCTAATTTAGCAGTGAAAGACTAGAGGGAAGACAGTTGTCATCACCACCCACTGCCAACTCTTGGGCTACTATTTTATTAATGAACACTGGGATTGGCCGTCACATTATAACACCCCCTTGGTTGAAATGGAGAGTATGTTGGTGTGATGGGGATTCAAACCCGCAACCCACAGATTGCGAGTCAAGCGCCCTAACCACCTGGCCATGCCAGGCCCGTAACTAGAGCTGTTTCTAATATTGCATGCCAGGTGGTTAAGGCACTCGACTCACAATCTGTGGGTTGCGGGTCTGAATCCCCATCACACCAACATACTCTCCATTTCAGCCGTGGGGGCGTTATAAAGTGATGGTCAATCCCACTATTCATTGGTAAAAGAGTAGCCCAAGAATTGGTGGTGAGTGGGGATGACTAGCTGCCTTCCCTCTAGTCTTACACTGCTAAATTAGGGATGGCTAGCGCAGATATCCCTCGTGTAGCTTTGCGCAAAATTCATAACAAACCACACACCTAATATTGCAGCTATTAAACACTTTGAGATCGGAGGTATCTATTGGAAATACATTTTCAGTTTAGGAGAATGTTAACTTCCGATACGACATCTTACCTCCTCTCACAAAAAAGAAGAATCCCACACTGAGCCAGTGAAAAACATGACCTCCCTTCAGAAAGCATCCAAAGGAAAACCATGGGGTGTGAGAAGGAACTGAAAACAACACACCGTGGGAGTCTGCACCACTTCTGAGCCAGGTATACTCTTCACTCTTTGTAATGTGTCGCCAAAACTGGCAGAAACATGGATGGGTCCCAAGAAAAATTACGAAATAATGGAGCCCCTTGGTGTAGATTGGCTATGATGCAACAGACCATAAATGGGACTTTAATTTCACTCAACACCTGGCATCTTGAATTGTACGTCACGTCTGCAGTAGGAAGAGGGTTCTTTACCTTTTACTTCAAGAACAGGTACCATCAGAGAAGAGGAGCTTCCATATGAAGAACCCACCTCCATCACCAGATCCACTGGGAACTGACATCCGGCAGATGGTAGGAAGGTGGAGGGCCCAGGTGGGTGTTCCTCTCCAGTCCAAAACCTGACAGCATTGGTAACTTTTTGTCCAGTCCACAGTAGAAAGGATATACCCAATCTGACAAATGTGGGAATTCATTTGTCTCATCCAGCTACAACCAACACCAGATCCACTAGGAACTGACATCCAGTGTATGGTAGGAAGAGAGACTACTATCTGAGGTTGCATTTCCAGTCCAAAACCAGGTGGCATTTTTTGTCCATTCCGTAGTAGGAGAAGGGTACCATCGAAACACATGGGAAGATTTATGTGGCATTTCTGGCTCCATCGAACATCCAATCCCCGGGTACCAACATCTGGCAGATGATAGAAAAGGGGGTGCTTCAGCTGGAAGAGTAAACTGCAATATATGGCAGAGTGCTACAACCAACACCTGACAACATCTGGAATTATACATCAGGTCCATGGTAAGAATGCTGTCACACTATCTACTCCAGCAGAATGCCACTATCTTACTCCCAACTGAGTGGTATTGTGCAAACTCAGGAGGATAGGCCCTCCATCCCAGTTGCAAAGGCTCCCATAATCCACCAGAAAAACGAGGGAAAAAATGTGCTGAGGAGTCCAGAGGACCACAACACTAGAGTGACAGTACATTGGGTGACCACAATATCCTATTTTGAAAAGCAGAGCAATCATGTCAATGGAGTCAAACAACCAACACCTGGCAGCATTTGGAATTTTACATCAGGTCCATGGTAGGAAGTGCCTTAATGCCACAGAGATGAGCAGTAATCCCTGTCTGCTTTTCTCATGTTAGTTCATGAGTGAAGGGCATGGTATGAACATATTTATGAAGCAGGAGGGATACCTACTAGTGATCCTAATAACACCCCATCTCATTAGCATATTGTATTTCAATGCATAGAGAACATATTGACAGAGTCAATCAATCAAGACCTGGCAGCATTTGTAATTGTACATCAGGTTCATGGTGGGAAGAGTCTTAATATCACAGTCATTTATCATTGTATATGATCACAGATAGTAAGGTACAGATTTAAGACTAAGTAAACCTACTTAGGCAATACTCGCCACCGAGTGAGATCCGAATATTCGATAAAGGCCCTTGCAAAGAAAATGATAATAGTCTTTACCACCCACAGAGCACTCAGGTCTGTACCCTTAATTGATTTTCCATGACAGCTGGCTAGTTTAACATCATCATTTGAATTCTGTCTGATAGAGGGGATATCACCAATGTATTTGGGTGTTACTACCACAGGCTTTATCCGTTATGACATCAAGTCGACAATTAGGACCAACAATGGCAATTCTACTGTAATGCTTATTTTGTATATATGTTTGTGTTTGTGTGTGCATTCAGAAAATGAAAATTACAGACACTAACAGATACATATAATAACCAGGTGTATTGAAACTTTATCACAAAAGAACTGCAGCTTCTGTTATAAAGGTTTAATATTCTCCAACACAACACTACATGTGACATTAGTTACACATAACTTATTTCCAAGCTTTCGTAATTGGTGATATTATTATCTTTAACCAAATGTTTTCATATTAAATGAAAATTACTCTACTGATAATACTCTGATGGTGTTGGGGATATGTAAAACTGTTTTAAAACAAAAGAGTAATGTTTAACAAGTATTTCATATCAAAAATAAGAGCATATATTTAATATCTGGTCCCACACAAACAATTTGGTTATAACTAACAACAATAAAAATGAATGGAACAGCTTCAATGACTTCATAACATTTTGAGCTTAGAAGCATACTTTGTAAGATAAATGGTGTGCTGCATAGTTTCCACCTCAATGAAAACTTGATTTTAAAACCAACTTTATTTCAAAATGCCAAGATTTAGAAAAAATTTGCTTTCAGACACAGACTTTAACTGGTGTTGAACCTACTGTGAATTGTAACTGTCTTTGGTCTGGATAATGTTTTAGTTTCTGTGAAAAATGCTTTTCATCTCAAAACTGTAGATAGATGTAGTTTGAAAAAGATCCAGTGCCATCTACTCTAACTAAACATTTTTTAACTTTTGTTCTTCATCCAGACCTATAGTTCTAGTTGGCAAGACCATGAAGTTAGAAGTAAAACTTGTATCAAAAGGAAAACAGATTTACTAACATCCTAATGGTGGTGATAAGAGTTATAAAGAATAACTGTTTATTAAGAAACTGATCATGAGATTCAAAGTGAGATGAAAAAGTCGGTCATTTGATGAAGTTCAACACTTGAATTATAAAAATAAGGATGGAAAAAATTCTAGACTGAAATACACAAAAAATAGGATAAAATAAGTGAAATTAATTGAAGTGTATATCAGATGCTGATCTTGTTAATACAAAGTTCTTATTATAATAAGTATGACAATCTCAGCAATATATCCATAAATCTTGTTACCAGCAAAAAAATTAATTTCAGGCAAATTTTGTAAATTCAAACTTAATATTATACACATATAAAAAATTAAATACAAATCAGGCAATCAAATTAGTGTAGATATAATGAGAAATTAATTTAAAGAATTTAAAATTTTGTACACATAGAATCAAGTCTCAATAATAGATTTAAATAACATAAAGCCTTAAAGATGTAGAATTAAAATTTGATTTAACAATCTTAAAAATATTAAATATATAGAATCAAAGTTAGTTTTAGAAACTTAAAAATCTTGTTGATACAAGCTCAAGCTTGTACCTAAGGAATTTTAAATACTACTGAGACAGAACCAAGATCAGATTAATACATGAATATTCCCAAACTTACATTTCAAAAGATACAAACTTGAGACTACAGCTAGAAAATATTAAATATTGCAGATTATATCTAAAGGACAAAAACCTTTTCAGATATGGAACCATAATTAGACTCCAAGAATGTCAAATCCTGTTCAGGTATTACCAAACTTAGATTTAAAAAGTTGAAAATCCTGTAGATACAAACTCAAGATTATGTCTACAGAACAGTAAATATTGTAGTTTCCAAACTTAAGCTGAATACAAAAAGATCAAATTTGAAATGATAAAACACATGATAAAAGCTACATACCAGGACTGAAAGGTACAAGACAATGGCATAGCGTGAAACACTGTTATATATCTCTTACATTTCCTGCCTGTAACACACATTTCTACACTAACAAAATGTTTTATTCTGCTCCAAAACAAAATTTATTTAATTCTGTTTTACTTTAAACTGTTTTTTCCTACATACTTTTTATGTATTGTGTTTCAAAAAAGTTAACCTATAACTAATTTTCCCAACATTTCAAGTTTTTGTAAAACTTGGTACAGCCACCTTGATTTTTTTATGTTATAATTTAAAAGTCAATGGATCACGTGAGTATTTCACACACAGTGTAAAAACAGTATACTTCATTAGAGTTCATGTTCATGTGATATGCTCTGGATCTGTTTCAAGAAAGTAAATCAAACTTACACAACTAGTTCAATTTTACAAAACCAAAAGCAGTTGCACTGATTCAGGTAGACCCTTTTCACTAACAATTAAAACAAACAGTTGTTCAAGGAACTTGTCAAATTTATGTTTGTTAGAAAACTACAATCAGTAATGGCAAGATGTGATTGAGCATCAACAGTCAGTTTCTCAATTAGAAGCATCTGACTTTGATTAAAAGTTGTGAATTTCTGTAAGTCAGTTATTAACCTTCAAACACTGTGAATGGAACTTCAATAATAATGTTGCGTCATTGAGGTCACGTGACTGGAACGAAGTTGCGGAAAAATCAATTAACAAATGGAGACGTAACAATAAAGATCAAGATTGGTGTATCAGTTTGGGTTCATAAAGTGGTGTGTGTGTTGTAAATTTCAGAGAAAAACTTCAAAAAATAAAGTAACAAATAGTCAAAGTATTTCCAGCATTTTAACCAGTGCAGAACTTGCCATAACTTGAATTATTCCAAGATTTACTGTCAGACGAATATTCCAGAGACATCATTTGTATTTTGTTTCTAAAGTTTTTTCAATATAGATGTGCTTGCTCCCACAGGATTTCTTCTAAGTTTTATATATTAATCAAATTTCTTCTTATCAATAACACTTACAAGTAGCTTTTGAACGAAATTTGTTGTTCCTCCTGAAAGAAAAAAAAATACAGAGAAAAATAATCTTTATAACATACAAAAATAATGTATTTTATGTACATATATGAACTTAGATTTTTGTGACAGAATTCATAAGTTTTTACAGCACTCATTCTTGTGAAAATAAAACTTTTCATTATAAACTTATTTTAAAACAGACAGTTTACAGTTCTTACTCACTGGTGAAGATATATAGTAATTCCTATACCAACGACTTCACTGGAGTGATCAACACAAGATCGAAAACTAATTTTCCACAGTGACACCTAGTGGACTATATACAAAGTATTTTACAGTGAAAACTTGTAGTGTAGTTGATGGTGGTAATGATCTTTAATAAACTACAGACCTACTCTTTCATCTTCAACTCGATGTTTTGAGGTCTAAGTATGAACAACAGAACAATGGCAGCAACAACAAACATTTGACAGTAACAAACATTTAATTATTGAATGTTTCAGAATATACCTATTCTGCCTTCAGCAAGCTATATTGAACATAGTAATTTATTACGTACAGACACTTTATAAAGTTTAAACATTCTATAAAAAAGTAATTAAGATACAGAATAAGTATGAAATATATAAAGAGACAATCAAATAAACAGAGAATAGAATAATGCAACAATATTATACAAGTACTTAGAACAGACTTAATTGTATTGAAGCTGTGTTATTATTTAAATGAGATGAACTTTATTTAATTGAAAGTTCAATATCTAATGATCCAGATGAGATGACTTTGAAATTCGTAACCAAGACGGGGTGGTTAGTGTTTTCACTATGTGTGCAAATTGTGGCGCCTGATGCAGTTGATCATTTTTTACCAGTTCTGCTTGATACTGTTACCACAGCGGAAGTCACGTGACGCTACTAACACGTCATGATATTCTCGAAGATTCGTGAATGCTCGAGGGTTTACTGGATGTGCGGTATTTTTTATATAAGACCGCCAAAAGTGACGGCAACAATGGGAATTGAATTGCAGACAGAGATAGAGACAGACAATTGAGTAAAGCGCGT
>NW_013677058.1:0-2847 GCF_000517525.1 Limulus polyphemus | reverse complement strand
TATCGGTAAAATTATACTCAGAAAGAATAAACCAGTTTTATTAAGTAAGGACTTGTGTCGCTAAAGTTTCGTCGGAACGAAGTTGCGGAAAATCAATTAATGACTGGAGGCGTAACAATAGTAATAATCAGAAACCCTAATTTTGATTATATTCATGAGTTGTGACAATTAATTAAGTAAATCAAAAACAATAAAAAGAAAAATCATAAAAGTAACATTCTGATTACTGGATAGTTAAAATAATCAAAAACAATAATAACAGGAAACATTATCTGTGGTTACTTGAATATTTTCATGACATTAGTCAATTTAACAATGATTTTGATTAATTGATTATTTTACACAACAGTAATTGATGCTCATAATTATCTAATATTAATCAATTTAATCATCCGGTTCAAGTTTCTTATCATTTGACAGTTTTACATGGTTGAAGGAACTTGGGGGTTTTTCATGTTACCAACAAAGCACTGTTTTTTTTTAAGGTATGGCAGTTGTAGAAGGATGATGAGCAAATGTTCTAAGATGATTCAATTATGTTTGAGGATCTTTGATTTGCAGGTTTAGATGCTGAAGATAAGCTTATTGTGCACTTGAATTTTGGTGTCATTTATTTCTCTATTTTTTGTTGAAGTTTTTTGCAAATTTTAATAATGTAATTAAGGTAAATTTTTGTTGGGCCCAATTCATTCTTTTAGTTCAGTTGATTTTCAGGGTTTTTGCCTGTTATAAACAAATGTTGTTTAAGTAATACTGTTCTTGAATTTGATAGAAGAAATGTTTACCATAAAGTTAATGATAATTTTAGTCAGGTCTAACCTTCTGTGTCCATGATTGGTCCTTGAATAATGGAAGGTTGTTCCTCTAATTATCAAACACACCCTTACTATTCTGATAGACTGAGTATCTGAATTTTGTTTCACTATTATAGAAGCACTCCTTGGGTATTGCTGTTTTGTTCTAAGATCTTTTCCAGAAGAGGGGGGGGGGGGGTGTTTTTAATAGTTCACTCTCTTTTATTATTCATTTAACATCTCAGTTTGATTAATATTTTGCACTGACTAGCATTTAGTTTTTCAGTGAAACATTGGTGGAACTGACATATAATTACACTCCACAGCAGTCTTGTGCATTTTAAATCTAAACAAGATATTTGAAACATGGACACATTGTATAAGGTTCTAGGATTTATGAGATTTTTTTTTGCTTTATGTGATACAATGTCTTAGAAATTTGTGGGTGTTGGCAATATTGTTTATTCAATTTGTCATCTGAATATAAAAATAAGAGTTAGATCTCACTGTAATAATTTAACTATAAATTGTTGTTTGTCTGACATACAACTCTGCCATAAGACATATTGACAAGGAATGAAATGGCATGTTGGAGACAACAGTATTGTAGTCATCACACAATGTACGGTTTAACAGAAGAAAAATCTGAGAGATATTATATTCAATATATCATAATGATGGTTAATGGAATTCGTTAACTGTTATTTACTGAAACTCATTTACAAGATTTAACATAGCAACTCTATAGTGTAGTGATAAACCTTTCTTGGCATGCATTCCAACTTACTTACCTATGGCACGTTTGTAACACTTAGGTTTATTCTCCCAGTAAATGGTCAAGAAGTAAACAGGGATGCCTGACAACATAATGATGACTCCAATACCTGTATCCCATGGATTTACATAGAATGGTAGGAACACCAGGAAAGCACAAATAACCAGGAATAGTACTGGAAGTACAGTATTTACCTAGAAATAAGGATAGCAGAAACAATGTATATCATTAAACAGACTGAAGGCATTAACTTAATAATCAATGTGATAATATTTTTCATCAGAATAACTGTATAACTACAGACTTTTTTTCTCCCACTTTCTAATATCACTTTACTTGAACTCATTCTGGTTTAGTTCTTACTTTTACAAAGTTATCTAGACCAGGAATGAATTTTAATTAACCAGAAATATAGTTACCAGTATCAAATTAAAAACATCTAGGAATACTTAATATCTACTCTTCAATCTTAATGAACAAAAAGCTGTGAAATGAAAATTCTGCTTCTTTATAAAAAGTGACAAGTTTTAACTAATTATAAACTCTTTTATTCTGAAATCTAAAGATGTGATTTTCAAGAGGGCATAATCAGGATGATTTTTGCTATTGGACATCTTGCCTTTAATATTATCTTCTGATAATTTTTTAAGATCCTGGTTTAGGGTTCTTGTACAATATATTTTCCTGCTGGGTGGGGATTCTGCTTTCTGACTATTTTGGTTTCAGTTCATACCAAAAGATGTTATTTTCTTTTGAAGGAAGCTATACTTACTTGGAACGTTGAGCATGGACCTGTTTTTAATATGCTAGCCTATGGTTCAGAATGTCTAAGGCTTGAGCATGGACCTGTTTTTAACATGTTAGGCAATGGTTCAGAATGTCTAAGGTTTGAGCATGGACCTGTTTTTAATATGTTCAGAATGTCTATGGTTTGAGCATGGACCTGTTTCTAATGTGCTAGGCTATGGTTCAGAATATCTAAGGTTTCAGCATGGACCTGTTTTTAATGTGCTAAGCTGTGGTTCAGAATGTCTAAGGTTTCAGCATGGACCTGTTTTTAATGTGCTAGGCTATGGTTCAGAATGTCTAAGGTTTCAGCATAGACCAGTTTTTAATGTGCTAGGCTATGGTTCAGAATGTCTAAGGTTTCAGCATGGATCTGTTTTTAATGTGCTAGGCTATGGTTCAGAATGTCTAAGGTTTCAGCATGGATCTGTTTTTAATGTGCTAGGCTATGGTTCAGAATGTCTAAGGTTTCAGCATGGATCTGTTTTTAAT
>NW_013677057.1:11882-14083 GCF_000517525.1 Limulus polyphemus | reverse complement strand
CATTATTGCTAAAACAAATGCATAACATAAACCCCATGGCAATAAATCAAAAGAACATTATACAAGATAAAACCTTTAACAAAGATTTAAAATGTTGTACACACATTATCAAACTTCAAAAAATCAATGGACACAATCTTTTAATTTTAGTTTTATACAAAACATCCTTAAACTATGAAACCCATTTTGACTTTACCTAAAAGATAGAAGACAATATGCTATACAGTACAAAACACACAACAGTGATCATATTTATGCTCTTTAATATAGACAAAATGCGCATCATAAAAATAATTTTTAAAATAAAGTGTAGACACTTGCATACAATATCAAAAAGTAAAACTACGAAAAAGAAAGAAATTAAACATGGAAATACCTTGCCCAGTTTAAGAACGGACAGTGTAACACAATCAAGCAGGTCAGTGTAAAATCTGTTGAGCACTGGGTGATACAATTTATAGAGTCCTTACTGCTCAGCTAGATTTTTTGGAGTGATTTTTTTCAAAACACCAAAAAATAATTTTTCATCAGAAAATTCACTATGTTCCTAAGTAAGGGGTCACAACACTCTTTCAGTCATTGATTTCTCAATCAACTGATCATCCTAACTGTGGATGATTGAGTAGTAGCCACAAAATATTGTGTATACAGTGTTGGACCTTATTACTTTAAAGCTCAGAAAGTAAGGAATACCACCTCCTTTTAACCTTTGGTTGCATGAACTAGTGACTGTCTTAGTTTTGAAAATTGAACAGAACTCCACAGTATAATGCATATCTATTGTACTTCTAACACTGCTTGATAGCTCAGAAACCAAGGGGTTGTGACACTCTTTTGGTCAACAGTCTTTCAATACCTGACTATCCTAGCTTTTACCTTACAATTCTATTCATAATAGTTGGTAGGTTGACATTTGCATCTTAATCACAAATCAGAACTAGAAGCTTTTAGTCACAGCAACTCCTCATCTATCTCATTGTACACCATCAAACAATTATTTATCACTTCCTCTTTACTGTTGAACAGGTTGTGTTGATATGAAACAGTGTCTTTGGCTTCCCTTGACACATTGGTCTCCTCTATAAAATCCTGGTCAAACCAGTGTACCAAGGTCTCATCTGTGACACATGGATGTAGCTTACTGATGTATTTCCCTTCCTCATCTGTTCATTAATATTCTTTTCTTTCATTTTGCTGCCCTCAAAAGTTGGGCAAACTTGTGCATCAGCCATTATTAATCTTAGTTACTATATATGCTATTGGGGGCACTTCTCCTGGTGGTGGTGGCCAAACATCACGTTCATTTGGAGTGACATTTATTGTACAAACAGGTGCAGGTTCAGTGAACATCCTGTTGATCCCTATTCCATTACTTAGTATGCTATCTTTAGATATGAAAGATTTCCATCCCAGTCTTTCTATTGGGTTTAACAGACTTCGTAAGTACTTGCTTGGTAGTTTGTACTGCCTGTTCTTCTGAACTTGGGGTAATAAGGTGAAGTAGGTATCTTCGTTCAACCTAACACTTTACACAAATCATTGAAAAGTTACCCTCCCCATGTCCTTGTGGGTTTCTTCCAGTGCTCTAACTATGCTACCCACGTTTTTGCAAAAGCATCCACAATGGTCTGTGCTAGCATTTTGGTCAGTAGATCTACATCAGCCCACTTCATTGTTGAATACTCAACAATTCTGTTTGAGTTTACTCATCATTGGCCAGTTTTCCTCTTACTGGTGGCACACACCATATACAGCATTCACATTAGTTCTGGATATTTTGACTAGAAGAACTCCTGTTGGACGTTATTTTATTGTTGTGGACCCGTGCAATTCACTGTCAACAAATCATATTCTTGAAATGTTATCCAACATACTATTATTTCTTCTGGATTTTTAAAGCTCAGTGACAATTTCAGTGAAGTATAGTCTAGCAAAATGGAAAACTTTCTACCATACAAGTAGTGACAGAAGTGTTATAAAGACAACCACACCAAACAGTTTTTTTTTATTGTACAGTATCTGTGCTTGGGAGCTATGAGCACACAACTAATGTATATGTCAAATGTTCCACTCTGTCCTGCAACTGTGACTCTAGACTCTACTGTTAATGGCATCAGTATCCAAGAGAAACTCTCAGTCCTGACTAGGAAAGGCTATATCAGATTTTAAAAATGATATATATATATATATATAAGTTCTTC
>NW_013677057.1:0-11000 GCF_000517525.1 Limulus polyphemus | reverse complement strand
CACAAATTTAATGATGAAGAAAAAGAAAATTAAAAAAGGAGAAAGATAATATAAAGCAAAAAGGAAAAGAAAAAAATAATTTAACAAATAATTATGTAAGATAAATTGAATGTGAATGTAAATAAAGAGTCTACATAAAACTCAAGAGAAAACAAAAATAATAATGGTGTTTTTAATATACATAGCACATTGAACAGTACAAAACAGACAATGATATGTAACAAACACAAATCCTTAAACATAGCCTTCCATAAGTTTTTTTTCATGAATGCATACCAACAAATGTCCAGCAACCATATATTTCTCGGTTAAAGTGCACATTTTATCTTTACTCAACACCCTCCATGAGGACTTTAGAAGTGATAAATTAGATGAACGGCACTAAGTCAATACCATTCTCTGTCAACAAACTGGCTACTCTAACTGAAAAATGGAATTGACCATCACATTATAATCCCTCCATTGCTGAAAAGGTGAGTATATTTGGTAATGGGGTGCAGACTATCAACCCAAAGATTAAAAGTCGAGTGTTTTAACAACATGGTGCTAATTAGTTTCAATATAAATAGCAGAGTATAACAGAAAAATGATATTTTACACAAATGTAACTTTATCAGTAGGCAACTGGAGATATTAAAGCATGTAATGATGCATCATCTGAAATTGTTCAGACACCAACAAGAAAGAAACATACAATTTCAGCTAACCTCTAGTATTTCCCATAACATATTACTGTTTTGTAGGTTGTAACTAATATTACTTATTTTTCTTATTATACAATATTAAATCCAAACAAGTAAAGTTTGTTTTTCTAAATCTAAGGTGTTCACTGAAAACAAGTGATAAACGTTATGAAATTACAAATCAGAACCACTAAAACAAAGAACTAACAGATCTAATTAAATTTTGTATATTACTAAGTACAAGATTACAAGATAAAAGGTAATATGTACCCACACACAAAGTTTCCAAAATTGTGTAACATGGTCATAGAGCACACAGTATATTATAATTTCTAAAGCATTTTAGTAAATCACTAGTATGCTGCTAACTTTAAAAAGTCACATAAAAATGAGAATCTGAACTGCATTGTTTCCTCTTATTACAAACTCATTTGATTAATACAGGAAACAGCATAATGTAACTATGTGACGAGAAAGCAATTAATTAAAATTATTATATATTTCATTTATACATACACTAACACAATTAAGTCACATGCAAGTTATAAAATAGAAATTTCAAATGCTTAGCATTTGGGCCCGGCATGGTCAGGTGAATAGGGCGCTCGACTCGTAATCTGCAGGTCGCACGTTCGAATTCCCGTCCCTCCGTTGGCGGTGGGTGGTGTTGACTAGCTGCCTTCCCTCTAGTCTTACACTGCTAAATTAGGGACGGCTAGTGCAGATTGCCCTTGTGTAGCTTTGCACGAAATTCAAAACAAACAAACAAGCTTAGTATTTCTTAAATATAATTCACGTATACATCACTTACCACTACAATCACCATCAGAATTCTTTTTATAACCTTCCTTACACACTGTGCTATTATTTCCTTCATCGTTGATAAAACAATATGTAGTGTCAGCAATCTCTTCTGCACACTTAGCTGCAATAACAAAATTTAAAATATCTTAACTATGATTTTAATAACTTAAAAATATAAAAATACTTTATGTTATTTTTTCCTAGAATATACAATAAAGCATTGTAGGAACATTTTGTATGTTGAAAAAATTAACATAAACTCCACAATTATTTCACTAAACATTTTATTCTACAACTTATTCACAAGCGACCTACTATTTAAACTGCCAGACTCACAATGCATAACATACTATACTTCTTCTGTTGACAATGGAGAGTATGGAACAAGGGTAATACTGTTTACATTACAACAAAATGCAAATATACTGCAACAACAATTTCTAATCACATGAATGTAAGTGTGCAGCCAAAAATAATGGTGAAAATCCTTTGAATATTGACATAAAAATATACAATGAGTATAAAATAATGTAAAAAAAATTATAATTAAAAGAGAAAATGATCTAAAGAGTGAAGTAAACTAGTAAGGAAAAAAAAAACTTACAATCATATTGCAATGATTATTTATTTTTATTTATGATTATTATAAATGATTAAGTGTATAAAATGTATTATTTTCTAGAGAATTTGCATGTATTGCACTCATGTGCTCTAAACTCAGCAGGATGGGATACAAAGTTTATATCTGGAGATTCTTATCATCCACTGCCCTGATAATTCAGGGATGTAAGAAGTATTTTCTTAAAAATCACAATGTTCATGATTACCTTTTTTATCAGTCCATGGGACAGACAACCCTAAATGTTTTCAGTCTCTTCAAAAAAATATTTGATCTTCACCCCTTACCTTAAAAAGATAATACAAAGAAGTTAGATAAAATATTTATGGTTCTACCTGTTGTTAAACAAACTTCCAAATTCCTTTCAAAATATACTGTTTATTGTGTGGTCCACCAAGATAAAACAAAACAAAAAGCAGTTTGAGCTTGAACAAAAATGTTTGAGAACCACTGTTTTACTGTATGATATACACGATTCTGGTTTAATACCTGTACAGAATGTTATGCAAAATTACACATTTTTTGAATCAGAGTTTATCACAGATTAAACATTCTTAATGTAGTTCATTTTAAATTTAATGAAGGAATACATATTAACTAAAGGCAGTATTGTACCTAGATTGTACATATAAGAAACCTGTGTCCCCTGGTATTAATATAAGGAAACACAGTGGAAATTAGAAGAACACCCTTGAGATGTATTGTTTTTCATATTCAAAAATATTACTAAGGATTAACAATGAATTTAGTGTTAAATTTCTAGAACAAATCTAAAGTTTCCAAAACGAAGTCTTAAATAATCTACATGAATTTGGTGGATTATGTAAATTAGCAGTGCTCAACTCAGAATGTCATTGGTTGGTGCATTACAACCAAATTTAATTATTAATATAGTAGAGAGTAGTTTGGAGGTTCTTTTGGTTTATATTACTACAGTAGTAATCTTGTGTGTGTTTTATTACTTGTCAGTTACTTAAATAATGCCACAAGTGCTATTATCATTGCTTTTATATGTAGAAATACAACAAGGCGTTATAGATAATACAGAGAAATGTAAAAATAGTCATACATCTGTCCATACATGCTCACTATGGAGGCAAGGATTTCCTAAGCAAGGAACAAATTTTGAAACTGGTTTTAGAAACTAATACAATTGAATTTTAATGGTCCTCTGATTGGTCAAAAGAGAAGTTAATGTAATAGCTGCTAATTACTTAAAATGTTTGTTAGAAAGGTTCATTCAATAAAATGTAAGCCCACTTGTGAAAATTTGCTGTTAACAGATGTGACTGGTCAAAACGATAGTGACACAATAATTTGTTCAAGGGAATGTGTACTTAAAATGTGAAATGGCACTTTTGTTACAACACCACAAAGCATTTAACCTCATATATATATACACATATATATGTGTGTGCTTACTTCATTCTGAATAGTATAATCTGATCAAGCTGTAATTCAAAGCATTTTGTTGAGTGTTATTTCTAAGCAGTGTTCATTTGGTTGATTACGAAATTAAGAATATTCGATATATGTCTGCTTCTGTATATAAATTTAGAAACTAAATCAATAGTTAGTGGTAGATTAATTTTCCTGCTGTAGTTTAAACTAAAAGACTTGAATGCCATTTATAGAGTTCATAATTCTTGAGTAGAATTTTCACTTCAAAAGTGTCTAATTGTATAATTATGGAAACTATTACTGTAAAACATTTCATTACTGGTTACTTAAAAAAGTGTGTATTTTTATAAGAACTTGTTTACCAACAGTTCGGTCTTTGTTATATTGACTTGATGTAAAACTTTAAGCATTTTGTAAATAAATATGTCCATATAACAAAATATGTAAATCTTGAATCAAATTTTTAAATGAACACATTCATTCTGTGTAAAGTCATACTACAGAGTGCTGACTGGAGTAATTTAGACGTTTTGTGTGATAAAAAAAAGGTAAAAATGAAGAACAAGGTTATAATTATTTTATTTGATATTTGTATCATTCCTACAGCTTCTTCAGATATGACCTCCAGCTTACACTGCTATACTCACAGTGTCACAGATCATGCACTTTTGACTTACTTCTATTGACCATTAAAGAGTATAAAAAAGTCAACAAGTGAATAATACTGTTTAAATTAAAACAAAACCTAAATATACATCAACATTAATTTCTAGCAATACGAATGTACATGTGCAGCCTTAACTTACAGAAAAAACAAAATGACCTGAATTTTTTAAGTATTGTAATAGAACTTTTAGAATGATGCCATTACTTTATTTTAATTAATATTTTAAATTCAACAGAAATATTTAAAAAGAAAAACATGAGTTACACTAGTTATTCCTATAATGTTCATGAACTTTTTTAGAAAGGTATGTGCTAACTTCAAGTTTTGTAGATGCTCTTGATTATTTAAAAAGGAAACTTTAAAAAAGTATATATATATAAACCCCTCATCTAAATTAGTTTTCCTACTTAGGTTCACATCAGCCTACTCAAGTGAAAAAAAGCAGTAATCTCAGGAGAACTCGTAATGACCAACCAAATTTATAATTCTAAAGAAAGCAAACTCAGTTGACCAACAGATCTACAATATGCACTTAAATTGAGTAGTTGCTTAGTCAGTTTTATATCTGATTAATTTTAAACTGTTTCAAAGTAAATTAATAGGAGATTTTTACTCTGAATAAAGAGGATGACACTGTAAAATGTCAAATTGGAATACTTTTATACATTACTGCAGAATTAAAAGACTTGCATTCAAAAATGTAAAGGTCATGGTTACCAGTAGGACTTGTACAAAATCCAGGCAGAACCTTAAAATAAGTATTAATATGTTCTGCATACAGTCCAGATAATGCTTGCAAGATAAAAAAAAAAAGCTTCACTAAAATCCATAATAAAAAAGTTATTCACAAAGTAAGTTGTGTAATTTGCAATGAATTTTACATTAAAGAAACATCTATACATTACACAACAGATTTGTTGAATGCACGTTATCAGCTTTTAATCAACTTGGCAGAAAAAAGGTAGATGAAATCTAACTGCTCTTTACAAATAAAAATTCTTGCTGCAGCTAACAATATTCTGATATTCTTGTCCATAAATATAAAATGTAAATCCTATCACATACCTGAAATTTAAGATCTTAGAAACTTGGTTACAGAAGCAGGAAACGGATGCATAAATGGAGAATAATCTCTTTAGCCTAAATTCTCCATTATATAGTTTTGCAGTTAAATTGCTTTCAAATATATTTTGGGAGAGTTTGGAACCATCCTTTTAATCTTAAATGAGTTTAAGAAAAACTTTGATAAGTATATGAATAATAAGGGCTGGCTTTAAGATTTATTCATTTCAATTTAGTGTAGAGGATGGAACAACTGAAATGGACCAATAGGTCCCATGTTGTCCCAAAACACTGTCATGTTAAGACTGGCAACATTTGTTACTTTTAGATAATTTGGCAGATTGGAAAGGATTGGTGTGGAATATTAGTGTAAAAAGGAGAAACATCCATTACTAAGGGGCAAATATCTGTTGTCATTGATTACCTCAATAATATTTATATTATGAGCTGTGCCCTTTATATAAGAAGAGAGAATATAGGAAATAATTTTTATGTAATGGTCAGTAAATGCAGAAAGCTTCTCATTGGCCATGATGGGAAGACTAGGCTTATAATATACAGGTATTTTTGGTGAGAGTTAAAATGTACCTAGAAAAGCCTACTTGGATGTCAAATAATTAAATGTTTCTTTGTCATGTTTTTTGTTTTTGAAAGAATTGTAGGGTCTTATATGAGATGCTTATGGAAATTAATGTCATCAATTTGGTTTTTAGGCTCAAGAACCTTTAGAGCATTTCTTTCCTTTTGTTTCATAGTATTGTAATGTTGCTTGGAAGAGTAAGTTTGTATTATGTCATTTTCTATAGACTGATCTATGTATTTAATAATTATAGTGAAAACATTGAAAGTTAGTAATTATTACTTGTACGAATTACAAGGTCACTAATATTATTTCCAGGTTTGTTAGTTTGAGAGGACTCATGTCCAGTAAAATATAGTGTTTTTAAATGTTATTTTTTTTATTTTTAGTATTTGAAAATGGTGAATTGGTAGTTTCAAGTGAGCTATTTGCTACTTGGATAACATCTTGACAAAAAGGGAAGGATTGCTAAAAATGGTGTTAGAAGCAACCACAATTTTGGAATTGGTGTTAGTTTTTAGGCACTGGTTTTAATTAAGGTTTTTTTAAGGAGAAATAAATCAGTTCTCTGTTTAAATTTTTAAAGTTATTGTTTTTCTTGAAAAGAAGGGTTCTAGAGGTAAACATAGTACCTTAGCAATGTTCATGACTTTCACAGGGGTATTTCTGAGAATCTGTTGCCATTAGTAGCAGAGACTGTTGTCATGAGCTTCTACCATGATGAACGTTTGTAATATGAATGATGTGGTATGATTCTATACTGTGTACTATAGAGTAGCAATCTGGCATGTTGATAGTATCTGGTGCTTTTTTCAGTAAGTATACTAAATTTAAAAAGAAATGAAAGATATAGAGGGGTTGTAGTTTAAAGTATAACTGCTTGTTGATCTTTTTGACAATATCTTTGACATCTGATGGTAATTTGATTTCTTACTCATGATTACGTTTTTGTACTTTTCTTTTATTTCAGATCTTGATGACTGTACGTTTAAAACTTGTAAAGAATCTGAAGAATGTAAATCTGGGAAATGTGAAAGTAAGTTTTTCTTAGAGTTACTTTATTTCCTAGCAGTGAGAATAACTTTAATCTATTGCAAGATATTAGTATAAAATATTTTGTAAATATTTGTTTATACGTGCACATTTAGTCTTTTCCATATTGAAAGAGAATTTGAAGCTGTACTGTTATGTAGCTAGATTTTGTACTCCAATTTAGTAACTTTGTAGTGCTGCTGATTGAAACATGGAAAATATTAAGCAGATTTTGTTGTATTGGATATCAGAATCTATATTATGATCAATTGGCATAGACGATATTAAGAAAAAATAAGGGACAGATATAAAATGTCAGAAAAATATGCATGTAAAAAGGTTATAAGTTTTTAAGCCTCAATGGCCTTATACTTTGCATGGTCATGTATTGTGTAATTTAAATAGTAATAAACTATCAAATAATTTGGCATAAGATTCAGAATTTAGAAAATGTGGGTGTCTGAGAACCACAGAAATGAGAATTTTGATAATTTATTGGTGAAGGGAAACATAAATAATGTGTTTCTATTGAAATGCAATGTACTAGACTAATCTATATAAAAATAAGAATAATTTATTTTTACTATTACATAAAATGAAAATCAATTTAAATAATGAAAAAAAGAATGGCCAAAAAACGTTAATCTTGACCTTCTGAAAGCTGGAACAAAACTTAAATGGAAGTTTCAAAATTGATTCCACAGTTTCATTCTTTTTGTAGGAAAGAATCTCCAGGGCCAATCATAAACTAGCTTTACACTCACAGCTAATTTGGGCACAATACCAATATCCCATAATATAGTAAACAGTAATGGTATATTCAGGTAAAACTTCGTTGGCATTATAGTGTAGTGGGATAGGTCTCCTTAATAACAGGTGATACAAAAAAAATATTTATTATAAAGTACTACTGAATATCTGAGTTTATGAGAATGAAATAGAGACTGAATACAATGTAAAATAAAAGTAAACAGTATTTATTAATTCACCAACACAGTGTGTGTTTACTTCCTTTTTAGGTACTGCCTGGTAATTTCTACTTGATCAGATAACTTCTTCTCAGAACTGGTAACACCAAGATAATTTAACAGAATGCTTAATTTCAATGGTTCTTAAACCCCAGCTAATTTCAGATTTAGCCAGAGTGAAAAGCATTAACCATATGACTAGTCAATCTAATTATAGTTTAGGGGAGTTTATACCCTTGGTATACCACCTGAAGTATCATTGAAGGACACTTCTGTCTACATTCTTGTATAATGTTCAGCATTACAGCCATGTCTTCCATGAACAGAAGAGGTGTGACCTCAATAGAATGACAAGGAACAAAGGCAGCTGGATTAACATCAGTTTAATGCTTTCTTGATCATGTGTTATATGTAAATAGTGCATACTTAGAAAAAGGTGATAAATTCAATATAATATTGTAGTATTATAAGAAGGTAGAAATCGATGGTTTGTTTATGTAACATAACAAAATATATAGCAAATAGTATGTGTTTGTTTCTGTACATTTTTTAGTTTAGAAAATGAACAAAATCCATTTTTATATAAACCACTTAAGTAACTTTTCACTAAATTATCTATATATGTTATATCCCTCCAACTAAAAACTATGCAGTTGTGAGTCTGCAGTTTGGTGTAAACTCATGTTTATTACCAAAACCCTTTGAAAAGCATCATCAGTAATGTAGTTCTGAAGTAATTCATTTTATGAATATTGTCTTAATTATAAGCCTACATATTAATGAACTCAACAGTAAAAAGTGTCATATTTTGCTATAATATTTTTCTCTAGAAATAAAGAACTGCAAAAATGATTCGTGTAAAGACAAAGACAATAGCAAATGTGAAGAAAACTATGAAGACCCAGTAAATGTTAAATGCATTTGTAATAAAGGATTTGTCGAATCTGGTGCAAAGTGTTTTAATGAAAGTAAGTATAGAGGTAATTACTTTTAAAAAACGATTACTTACAGTTTGTGCATAAACATAACTTATTTGAGAATTAGTGTGAATCTTGACTTGTATATTTTAATAATACCTTAGAATAGCCATTCTCAATCTGTTATTTCTGTGTTCTTTTCTGGCTTTCTGTGGAAATGTTTGCTTGGTTAAGAAAAGGCAACAATAGCAAAGTGAGGTTTGCTGTAAGAACTGGACACTTGAACAAACTACATAGATGATATATATTTCATTTGAACAGCCACTTCTGAATCATTTACCTTTCCTTAAGCTAACACCTTTCACTAAGTTTCCTCTTCATTACTCCACTAACCAAATTCACTTTCTTAATATCACTGTATCTTTAAATGATGTCCTTTTACATTTCAATAATAATTACGAGTCTAAAACTAAGTTTCATTCATTGAAACTTGTTTCTTAATTTTTGTTTTACAGAAGATCCTTGTAAAGACAGTCCTTGTGGAGATAATGATTGTAAAGCTTTGGAAAACACTTTTCAGTGTGTTTGTACTGAAAAAACCAAGTGGTATAATTACGATACTTCAACATGTGAAGAAATAAGTAAGTATGCTTTTGTGATTACAAATTAAATTATTCAGATATATATATATCATTACATTGGATGTTGAAATATATTATTTTCTTAGGCATTTGACAGCCATATATTTTTATAAGAAGTTTTTAAGATAAGTTGTTATATTTTGATGTATTACTTTTAAAAATTTGTGTTTATAGGTACAGCTGGTGTGTATTTGTTATCACCTGCTTATTCTTTGAAAAAGACTGTTTTTCATTAAATATTTTATAAAGCCAAAAAGAAATTTAAGTAATACATGTGATTTTAATGACCAAGAAATACATAAAAAGCAATGTGCTTGAACCTAGCAATTGCAACTCACACTACTGCTTTGATACCAGTGTTGTTACCAGTTAAGCCAACAGGGCTCAGGTACCAAGCAGATAACTCTTCACCCCACTTTTCATCATTCTTCAGTATAACATGGCACTATTTTGAGTTACTCAGAATTTCAGAAGAAGATGAAGATTTTTCTCAAGTGCACATAACTGCTGTGTGGCAGAGAATCTGATAGCAGTTACTTGACTGCACCACCATGTAAGTGTGACAGTTATATGAAACAGCTAAATCCAACTGTTATATATATATATAGGTATTGATAAAATAAAATAGATATGTGATATGAAAATCAATTACCAATAAAATGTTTTACAGAACTAAAAAGATAAAACACATAGAAAATTATTGTAAATAAATATTAAGTGTTTAAAAAGTAAGCTACACATGAGAAATGTAAAAACAATTATCAAAGAGGGAATTAATTAAGTATCAAATATCAGTTATTCCAGGTGCTAGGTTTATTCCACAAGGTTAATCAGTATCTAAAGTGGCAATCTGGTAGAATTCTTTCATTGCTCTATCAGTTTTAGTTTTGTAACCAGTTTCAGTACCTATGGGAATCACATTGTTAACAGGAATTTCAGAGAAAATTGTCTTAGATGATTACTAAAGTTGAAGTAAGTGGACAAGTTTTTGAATTTCAAGTGATAGGTAATACCAAGAGGAATTCATTTTTTTTTTTTCGGTATTATACTGTTTAAGGATGGTTTTTTTAATGAGTGTTGTTAGGTTTTTTTTTATTCAGTTTCAATATACAATTTTTGTAATATGGGTTGGTTTAGATTCCTGGTATATTTTCTGTAATTGTTTCACTAGTACAGATTTTGTTGATTCCAAGCACTTGCCTTTAGGAAATATTCCATTTAGTGTGGGTGGCTATGGCAGCTTTTGCAGTGAACATACTGTGTCCTGTCAGTCGGTTTTCTCTATAATTCAGTATAACATAAACATAAACAAGTTAGATATAAACAGAAAAATCAATTACAACGAGAAGAAAGTGCTTAACATAGCAAAAGTTTTCTTGATCAACCAAATGATTCTACACATAAAATTGTCATTTCCTAGAATCTAAATTAAGGCACAGGTCAGGAAGGTTTGAAGTAACGTGACATAATAAATTAAAAATTGAAAACTATTATTTGATTCATTTTATACAATTACTATCACATAATATTGTAATTTAAAAAAATAATCAGTGATTTGAACTGTTCCACTTAAATATTGTTAACATAATCACGAATACGTTTGATAGTAAAAAAAGAATAAAACCT
>NW_013677056.1:10478-13646 GCF_000517525.1 Limulus polyphemus | reverse complement strand
TGGTTTATGGGTAATATCTGACATCATAGATTAATATAAAGTTCAACTGTTGGTTTATGGGTAATATCTGACATCATAGATTAATATAAAGTTCAGCTGCTGGTTTATGGGTAATATCTGACATCATAGATTAATATAAAGTTCAGCTGCTGGTTTATGGGTAATATCTGCCTCAATATTGCAATACGATGAGTGGTATAGTGGGTAATGTGACTTTCGTCAAATCATGTGAATTGATCGGTGGACAATGTGTGGATTTATTGAATCCCATTATGAACTGTAACCTTTTACCATCATTACATCGTGAACTATTCCTGTCTTCATCAAGTCTTTCCAGCTATTAATTCTTACAGTTTCTTCCTTCATAGGGGTTATTAGTTGATTTCTCGAACTGACAGGTAACATTTGACCTCTATGACATTACTGAAAACGCGGAGACTGTAACCCATTATTTTGGGTAATCAGCTTGACGTGATTAAGATAGTCCTCGAGTAGCTTTGCCCCGAAATTTAACAAACAAACAAACAAACCTCGTGTATATGTGCATGTTTGTTTCACCATTCTTCGTTAAGATCATGATGACAGCAGTTGTTCAATATCAACTTCATTTGCGTTTGTTATTTTGTAAATATTTGTTAAGCGCCACCTATTGTTGGAAGACATAACTTTTGAGGCCACTAGCAAAGGGCGGGCATTGATAATTTAACACAATGATTCATTGGGCGAAACATGTACGTATCTGTTGTGTAGGGAGAAGAAGAAACATTCTGTTTCTTTGTGCTTGCCCCCCCCCCCCTCGCAGTGGCACAGCAGTATGTACGCGGACTTACAACGCTAGAATCCGGGTTTCGATACCCGTGGTGGGCAGAGCACAGATAGACCATTGTGTAGCTTTATGCTTAATTACGAACAAACAGTATTTCTGCCCACTACTTGGTTTTTCAATCGTCAGAGTATTGGATGTTGGAAGTTCGCTACTGTTGTAGACGTTGCGTTTTAACATGAAACTTTACAGCGTACTAGTAATAATTGTCGACAGTCATATAAAACTGTAGACCGTCTTGTTTTAATTGTTATATTTGCTTATATATGCATGTATTTTGTTCACGTATATATATATATATAAGAGAAAATTAACAAATGGTTATCTTTTTTTTGTCTTGATAAACAGCCTCAGCGGTCCGATGAGGATGCGATTAAACCTCAGACTGTTACTGGCCGTCCTATTTCTTCTGGCTATTTTTACCACTTTCACCTACTTAATTCGGTGTGGCGACATATCCCGTGGCCGAACCGACCTCCCTGTCCCCGTTACTTCAAAATCGGACATTAACATCTTTCACGATTCGAATGACCACAACTATTTGGGCGATGAAGATGATCTCCCGCCACTGGCGGAAGCCCCCCGGATCCGTACACGAGGGGGTTTGAAGACTCTTGATGACATTGAATGTCTTATTAACGACGAATACACCGTGTTGTGTAAGCAGGAGGACGGCGAAGTTTACGTCCCCTTTACTTTCCTACGCGAATATTATGAGGTGAACGGTAAGGTCGTGAAACACAATGGTGAAGATCGCTTCGAGTGGCACCACAGCTACTCTAAAGTTTACTATCCACGTGGGAAGTACGACCCTCACGGAGTCTACATGTGGTTCGAGAACTACCACGTGGAAGTCAGAGATCGAGTCCTGTGTATCAGTGGAGTAGAAGGTGAGTCTATTTCCTCATTAAACTTCCTTTTTCTTTATACCAATACGTTTTCAGTAAGATTAGGTTCTGTGTCGTTTCAGTATCACTATATTAGGCCGGTAGTTTTCAACAGCATGTTCAAATTCACAACTGTTTTCACCACGTGGTATTGTTATTAATCATAAATACTGGTGGTTAGAGCACTTGACTCACAATTTGAGGGTCGTGGGTTCGAGCCCCGCCTCCGGACGTACTCGCCTTTTCAGCCGTGTGGGCATTATAATGTGACGACCGATCCCACTGTTCGTTAGTGAAGAAGAGTTGTCGGTGACTCAGTAAACGTTGAACACAGAGATAAATGTACAGTAATTTTTATTCGATAATTATAATCAGATTTGGAGTAATAATTAATATATAATTTGGATTTTTTTGGAATTGTTATTATTGGACATTTGCAATTTCTAATTTCTAGTTATTTCGTTAGGAGTTTTTTTTGTCGGTTTTCATCCCATTTCTATAAACTGTTATTATGGCTGCTATTTATCAGCACACCTCTAGGTCTGTAGACTAATATTTTCAAATAATGAATACATTTTGACAGCATGTGAGGGAAGAACGTAGTTTTTAACTAGGTCAGTAAAGATTTAATGGAGGCTGGAGTTTTTAAATTTATATCCTTGTCATTTAAATAATACTCTTAAACTTAGACTAAGTGTAAAACCTTTATTATCATTGTCCTTACCATAACACTGTTGGTAATATTAGACAAATTCAAGGCCTTACCAGGTGTCACTTGATGATTCAACTGACAGAAAATATTCCAACTTTCTTCATCCGATATAAACATTTATTCCAGCTGTTCGAGTCCTGTTAATGAAATATAAATATTGTCCAGATGTTTTTGGAATGGGAAGAGTAGGTTAGATTGAATTGTTTTAGCATATCAAGTGGAGAACTGTCTCTCCCTATAACTTTGTAGGTGAGACACGTCCAATTTGACTTTTCCAAAAACATATTTTAAGACTTAATTCTTTGGTTTTTATCCCAAATTTAAAAACTGTTGTTGAGTAGCCTTTCTTGCTTTTCAGGTGCATTTTTATCTATAACTTTTGGAATTTTAATGTAATTTTTAATAACATGACACATGAGCTGCACAAGTTCAGCGCAAATAGGCTTAGAGTAAAAGGTCAGTTAAAAATTGGGGAAGAGAGGGTCACACATCATCCCAACCTTGGCCTTCTGTTACTTTAGACCCTTGACCAGGTTAGGCCAAAATTTTAAATATTTATTTCTTCTGCATGAAAGAACATCATGTATGAAGAAACTTGTGGATTGGGAGTACTTTTAGTATTGTTGTGTAACCCTATTATTATTAATATTGTTGTAACTTTGTTATTTAGTTAGATGGATTCTATTAAGTTATCTGGTGAAAATAATGCAAAGTCTAGTCCTAGTGACTATATATATATATATATA
>NW_013677056.1:0-10034 GCF_000517525.1 Limulus polyphemus | reverse complement strand
TATATATATATATATATATATATATATAAGAAACTAGTTTATTACTTCCTTGGTGTTTACTGCAGGCCAGTGGCGTAACGACAAAGATACCCCCCCCCTCCGCATAAAAAGTAATTGGGCCCTCTACATTTATTCCTCTTATCGGCAATTGTTAAGTTTGTTAAGCCCCTTTTGGCTCGTCCCCCTCTGCAATTGCGGAAGCTGCGGGGGGAATAATTAAGCCACTGCTACAGGCTACTAATGTTATCACTTGCCCACGGTTGTACTCTCTGTTCAAACAACGTTTTACTCGCTAATGGTACTACAACTAATGTATAAATACACTTACTTGTACAACTTTACGGCTAATCGGTCAGTATACGCCATAACTAACACTGATCTGAGTACTTCACTTTGACTGGCACTCAGCTGACCGAGAACTGGCTCAGTGTTTTACTTATTCTTGTATTTATAATGTAGCCTTGTTTCTCGAGACTTCCAAAGTCTCGATCACTATCTTTAGTATTATTAATATTATTAATATATTATCAATGTTTTTGAAAAAGAAAAACAACAACAACTAGAGAAGGATGGTAGTGAGATTCTAGAGTAACTTACAGGGTTAAGTGGCATGTTTTTTTAATTTTGTGGCAGAATATTTCCCAAGGACATCTCTTTACGTGTACATGATGATTTATCATCCATCCTTAACAATGCTATATTTTCTGGAATGGTTAACAGATTATTTTTTATTTGTTTTTATGGACTCCATCAGCCCGAAGCATAATAGTAATGATCCACAAGGTTTTCAAATAATTCACGCGCCGAAAAACCACCCTATCGAATTCCTGAGCGAAAAACCGACCATTCAAAGTATTGGTTACGATATATTATGTGCATAAATAATAATAAAGCGCTAAAAAATTCGTTAATATTTCCGGTATAACAATTCGCAAACTTCTAAAACTGCAACTTTTTCATCTACTACTACGTCAGCGGGGCTAGCCCCTAGACGGCTCGGACTATCGTTACAAGATTTCTTCGGCTTACTTGATTGGTCTATGGGTATCCGCTTTTGATATTCCGATAAATATGTGCACATGTTTTATAAATTGTAAACGTATCATGCACGTACTTAAATATCTTTTGAACCCAATTCAACGCAACAGATGGCGCTAGATATCGAGGTAAAGATACGCGACAGTTTCTAAAGGTAAAGTATATACTTTATACAGGTATAACATAAAAAGTAAACAAACAAGAGTATTAAAAATTATGAATTTTAAAATAAAGTAGGGATCCTGCTACAAAAGTAATGAAGCAAGAATTAAAACCACAATCACAAATTTATAAAATTTAATGGCAGCTTTGTTCACTCATCTGTAGGCCAAAGTATGGATTACATTTTACAGATTTGTGATTGTGGTTTTAATTCTTCTAAAAGTTATAGCTATCAGGGATATAGCTATACTTACAGTTTAAAGATGTTGTGTCCATTCCATAGACATATAAAAACTGAACAACTAAATAGGGGAAAAAAAAATTAACTGAAAGTTGGAATCCTTGGTGATTCTTGGGGCTGCTCTAAGAAGTATCCAAAACAAAATAAATACTGCAATAAAAAGTACACAAACAAGTGAAGTGATACTAGTTATGGAGATTTTAAAACGATTTTCAATCCCTATTTTGGTTGGCAAATTTAGACTGTTATTTTAGCTGTAAGGATTACAATGCCAACCAAAGTAGGGATTGAAAATCTTTTAAAAACCAATCCAACTAGTATCACTTTACTTGTTTGTGTACTTTTTATTGCAGTATTTATTTTGTTTTGGATACTTCTTATAGCAGCCCTACGAATCACCAACGGTCCCTACTTTCCGTTAAAATGTTAATATATATTTTTTTCCTTTTTGAGAATATGGACTTGTTAGTGTGGCTGTTACAAAACATACCTTCCTCTGTTCCTATACGTAAGTCAGAGTAGGTCCTTAAAAACTGGAAATCCAGTACAGCCAACAGTCTTTAAAAGTGGGTGATTTATATATATTTATAGGTACAGCTAATTTAGTTCTTGTTTTGGCCTTGGCATGGCTCAGAAATAGGACACTTCCTGAAAAAACGGTTAGGCTTGTCGTCGGTATAGACAAGACTGACATTATGTTCTGAATTTAGAACAGAAAAATAAAAGGTTCTAGAAATTTGGTTCATAAATGATCTGTTTTCATGTCTTCTAAATAAACGGTTCCTTTTTTAGTTTTCTATTTTTTTTTATGAAAAATGTTAGACCCATGTCTGTAACTTGAAGGGAGTCATCAGTCAACATCTGTAGATAATATTTTATTGCCCATAAGCCATTTCGGTGTTAGTTTCATACCTTTCATCCTCGTATTACACATTCCTCGCAGTGCAATGGATTTATAATATCGTAAGCTGTGTTAATAGAATCTGCGTCAGGGTTAGGACCGGATGTGACGTCACCGAATCGCTATCCCAACACTGAAATAAGTGTAACCTAAGATGACGATTTTCTACACAAATTCCACTTAACATCTCGGAATAATCCTGCTAAATGTGTTCATCTACAACAACTTGCTTTGAGCTTTATTCGTCATTTCGATTTTATGTATCAGTGCTCCTGGATGTAGATGCTATATTATGGAATTCACTCTTGTCTCCATGTTAAAACGTGTGTTTATTATTCGTGATGAAAAAGATAGCCTGTAAAACAACACGTTTTTTTTTTCTTTTCCTATTTTTCTTCTTCGTTTTGTCAAAGGTGTCCATGTTTATAGTGGGATTATTATTGTCGAAATAATTGTTGGGAACTTTTGTTCGAGAACTAGTTCATTTTGCAGTAGACAAGCCAAAATGCGCATGCGCCTTACGGTCGTCCTTTTGCTTATTAAGATTGGAGTTAAGATGGGTTTCAGCTTTACTTCGCGTCGCTTACTTAACAGAGCGATGAGAGAAGACGCATCCTACTTTGAGCTTCTGTCAACCAGCCTTAAGTCAGTGATTAGGAAAGAGATTACTAGTAACATTGCTTGAAATATTTGTAAAGATAAGCCTACTGGAAGTTTAGTAAAGCTTGAGCCCAGCTATTTTTTTTTTTACGTCTCATAACCTCTCTCTCTCCATGTTTTTACGTTACTCATTAAATAGAACGACTTTCTTTTAGCGGAGAGAGTAAATGCTTTTTAATTTGTGAAACATACCAGAACTAATTAGATGACGTTGTTTTGTTTTATTGAATTGATACGATTTGGAGGAAGGCAGCTAGTCAACAGTACCCGTCGCCAAATCTTGGGCTGCTCTAGTCTGATCAAATCGTAAGATTTGACCTTCACTCTTACAGTGCACCAAGAGACACGAACATTGAATCCTTGGATTCGCAGGTCGGGCATGCTAACTGTATGGCTACTCCTGGCCCTAAGCTGATCGGAATACTTTAACTGTGTATGTGTGTTTATATATATGCGTGGAAAAAAAACCCTCTCGGTAATTTTAATTTTTCCCCCATAACATTCATTTTTTTTTTTTGCTTTATCTCTAAGACCTGTGAAATTTGAAAGTGCCAAAGGCTTTTAAAGCTTGAACAACGAGGGAGGGAGAGTGTATTGAAGCCTAACTCCCGAGGGGGAGGACAATATATATATATAACATTGATCTGTAGGATTCGCAAGGGTAGTCGATTTCTTCAAGACATCCATCAACCATTGAGTTCTAGACTTGTTAAATCTTATAAATTTTACCAAAAAGGCCACTGGCAAGCATAAAAAATTGTCTTTCGTTTGAAATTGGGATATCAGGCTTGAACTGAGAAACGTAAACTGATTTTTTTTTGTATATTTATTTGTTAACGTTGTTTGGTGTGTTTTTTTTCAGTGTGGTTTTCCATAGTTATTTGTACCTTAAGATTCCTTGTGACACATTAAACACACGTGTGTACGTACTTTATTTTCCAGTATCTCTGACACGCCCAGCCTCTTATTTAAATAATTAGGTTTAGAAATACTGTATGTGACTTTGTATATAATGCACAGATCAGTTAGTTAAACGAAAAATAATAAAAACATTGCAGACTATCGGAGATTCTGGGTTATGTTGAATCACGAATGAGGAAAGTAATAATTCATCCACACTGATCTCCATAAGTACATGTAAGACCCTGACAAGAAAAACAAGTTCTGATTAACTAAACTGTTTGAAAACTGGTTAAACATGTTCTAGAATGTAGGGGTTAATGAAATAAGACGTGATCAGGGCAACATGTTTTTAATGTGTTGTTAGTGTATGTTTAGTGTTTGACGTGATTGTAGGTTGTATAATTATGTACGAATAGAGAGAATACACAGCAGTGAGAAACATGAACTGATGACTGAAAGATAGAATAATACGTATAAATACTAATGAAGAAAATGGTGTAAAGACAGGTGATCAGAAAGTGGCACGAATTATAATTGTTTAAAACAGTCGTCCAGAGAGATCAGGAAAATTTCACCTTTTTTTTTTTCGGTCACGTGGAAAATATTACCCATTGAAAAGAAACTTCTGAAAAATCTTGGCAAGTATTCCGAAATAAGTCAGGAAAAATCGAACTTCCATATGGCTTAGCGATAAATTAGAGCGCTTATAACGCTAAAATTAGGGTGTTCGATCCCTGCGATTGGCATAGCTCAGGTCGCCCATTGTGTAGTTTGGTGCTTAAAAAAGAAGACAACCAGAAAAAATCGATGTATATGTTATTAAAATAGTTTTTTTTAAATATTTGCAACAAATATAAAAAAATTTAAACTATTGTCTTCTGAATTCACAAACTGAAAATAATTTTTGGTGTGTGTCCGAGGGGGGGGGAGGTCGTAACGATAAATTATTTAAGATTCTGGAAAATCTTGTTTGTTTAAATAGTGAAATATTTACTCCAATTAGATGCTTTGTTATACAGATTCCTTTTTTATTTCTTTTTGTCATCCAGGCTGTGATTGGTCTGGAAAATACATCTAATTGGAGTAAATATTTCACTATTTACACAAACAACGTTGTTATACAGATTCCTTTTTATTCTTTTTGTCATCCAGGCTGTGATTGGTCTGGGAAATCTTGTTTGTGTAAATAGTGAAATATTTACTCCAATTAGATGCTGTGTTATACAGATTCCTTTTTTATTTCTTTTTGTCGATCCAGGCTGTGATTGGTCTGGAAAATCTTGTTTGTGTAACTAGTGAAATATTTACTCCAATTAGATGCTTTGTTATACAGATTCCTTTTTTATTTCTTTTTGTCATCCAGGCTGTGATTGGTCTGGAAAATCTTGTTTGTGTAACTAGTGAAATATTTACTCCAATTAGATGCTTTGTTATACAGGTTTCTTTTTGTCATCCAGGCTGTGATTGGTCTGGAAAATCTTGTTTGTGTAAATAGTGAAATATTTACTCCAATTAGATGCTTTGTTATACAGGTTTCTTTTTGTCATCCAAGCTGTGATTGGTCTGGAAAATCTTGTTTGTGTAAATAGTGAAATATTTACTCCAATTAGATGCTGTGTTATACAGATTCCTTTTTTATTTCTTTTTGTCATCCAAGCTGTGATTGGTTGTTTAATGATACATTTAGCTTGTGATAAGTAAACAATGTTTCACCTTTGTCGGGAACTCTCGCCCCGTTATATTGGCCGCTACCCTCCCACCCAGGAAAGGGGCGTAACGATACAAACCTTGTGAAGTCACCAGGCAAGAAACAACTGTTTGTGCGTTCGCGTAGAATTGGCGAACCTGGCACGTAACCCCTTTGCGCCCCTCGGGTGGAGTAACGTAGTGGGGTCGGCGTTCGGATCTGACCCTCCTTATGTCAACCAGGGGGCATCTGTGTCAACTAATTACATTAACTGTGGTTGTCTTAAAGTTACTTTACTTACGCTAGTACGACTTCGTATTATATTACGTCGAGCAGTTTTAGTATCAGTCTGATAACAAAAGTATTGTGCTTAGAACAGTTCGGCAGAGTTCGGAAGTGATCGTCTCTGTCACGGTGGAACAATCGGTATGTTTTATAATCTTAAGGTAAAGCTCCAACAATCGCTAATCATAATCACAATAAAACATCAGATAATTTATCTCGGACAATGTCTGTACCATTACATCACGTGAAATGCCAACTGTCTCTCACAGGTGTCAGGAGTTTCTTTTGTTTTGTCTTGGTGGAGGTTAACGGAAAACGTTTTCCTCGTGGTTAGTGAGTCACTTAGCTCAAGAGTGCAACTTTAGGTGTCGCATGAACACGTTACATAAATTGTCATTGAAATAAATAGCTTGTTTTTAGCATCTATAGGAAGATGTTACATCTTTGGGAAATAATTATATCGAAATTAGAATCTAAACAGCAGATGAGTTGCTACAGGTACATCTCTAGGTGTCGCATGAACACGTTACATAAATTGTCATTGAAATAAATAGCTTGTTTTTAGCATCTATAGGAAGATGTTACATCTTTGGGAAATAATTATATCGAAATTAGAATCTAAACAGCAGATGAGTAGCTACAGGTACATCTTTAGGAACTTGATCTGTTTGATCTTCTCCAGACCTCTCTTAATTATCTGTAATCTCTAAAGGACTCAGTTTTACAGTATTTCGCAAACTAAGTTTACACAATGTTTCGTCTTTCTGTTAAAAATGTAACTTCCACAATATACCTATACATATAAAAGCATAAGAATACCGGTTTCGTATAACCCAGGATACTCTCCAGTTTCTACGATAAAGCTTTCTCGAAACAGCCTTACTGTACAATATCAAATTTCCGCGTTTTTTTTTTGAAACTCCCTCTGTATGTTAAACTATGTAACATTTAATGTGGATTTAAATTTATTAATAAAATAATCTTTTATTCTTTTCGCAAGAATAACAAAATGAAAATTTTTTTGAAAAGGGTTTTTCTAAAGTATATTTTCCAGTAATACACTTATTAATTATTAATTAATATATATATAATTTTATAGAGAGGAAAAAAATAAGTAAATAAATAAACGAAACAAGAGGGAATCCTCAATAGCCGCGGCACTTGAAATTCTTTTTAGACAGAATTAGAGTAAATTAATCTACGAGACATTGGGCGTCATCAAGTACATCAGTAGAAAGGGTTTGACCTCCTGAATCCAAAATTGTAATTAAATATCAAATCGGTCAACAACAACAACAAAAACTCAGAGCCATTCTATGAGCCGCTATGCCGCAGCTAAAAAGAATACTTGAAATAATAAAAACACGGTAAAAAAATAGAAATCTATTACCAGGACACAAATTATAGTGTAGGTTATTATGTAATGTGTCCTGGTTTTTTGAGGTACTGGCAGAAGTACAACCCATATTGCACTGGGGGTATACTGTCTGTCCGGTTTAACATCTAATTTGACGGCTTAACATGCTTAGAATAAAAGAGAAAATGAACAGACTTAGGTACTCAAACCCACAACGTCCCACATCTTTACCACCTTTCACTGTCTGCAGCCAGATTTGGGTGGTCTAACCCACAACGTCCCACATCTTTACCACCTTTCACTGTCTGCAGTCAGATGTGGGTGGTTTAGCCCACAACGTCCCACATCTTTACCACCTTTCACTGTCTGCAGTCAGATGTGGGTGGTCTAGCCCACAACGTCCCACATCTTTACCACCTTTCACTGTCTGCAGTCAGATGTGGGTGGTCTAGCCCACAACGTCCCACATCTTTACCACCTTTCACTGTCTGCAGTCAGATGTGGGTGATCTAGTCCACAACGTCCCACATTATTACCACCTTTCACTGTCTGCAGTCAGATGTGGGTGGTCTAACCCACAACGTCCCACATCTTTACCACATTTCACTGTCTGCAGTCAGATGTGGGAAGGTGGTTGCTCACAAAGAAAATTGGAATACTATACACTACTGGGAAAGACAGCAAAACTTTGAAGTTAGCATTTCAGCCTCCGATATGATGTCTGGACATAAATACCAAAATGTTAAGTTGCTACTACGTATGATTTGTTTTTTTTTCAGGTAAAAATGATGCTCATTTTTAACATGAATAGGTAGTGAAAATTAACATTATTTAGTAAGTTTTTATGTCTTTTAAATGTCAAACTAGTAACCATTTTGGTGACTAGAACTTTGGGCATTTGGTTTAAACTTAACACTTCCAGAATTACAGTACCTTCACGTAAACTGTTACTCCTGTTCAGTATTCAATTCCAATTTCAGGAGATACTTCAGCAAGAATATATGTACATGTATGTATGTATGTATGTTTGTGTGTGTATAAAGCAAGAGTTGTCTGTCTGGTGTTACAAGCTGGTGTGAGTAACTGGTTGAACTAATTTTGATTACATTAGGCAGAGGAACTCAAATGGACCCCCTAAAGATCGAATTTAAATGGATAACCAATCGGACAAACGACTGGAACTTGGCAGCCGTTTCAATTTTATCTTCATAATGCTGCGAATGTGGGCTCAGTGGAAGGAGGAGGTCGGTAACAAAACACGTGAAACACATGATAGATACGCTTATTGACGCACGTTGCACAGGTATCTTTTTATGGGACGAACGGTACATCTCAAAATAGCAAGGGCATTGCTGGGTGCCTTTACTGGTTTATGTTATACAAAATACATTTATATGCAGCGTACTCGTACAGAAATATAAGCATAATTTAGGGCGCACTGGTCTACAAATTTCGGGGGCAGTCAAAGTAGCATAATAATCACTACCCTTTCACGGTTGAAACCCTCCACCATCAGTGGTAAGTCTGAAGGCTTATAACGTTAAAAACCGGGTTTCGATACCTGTGGTTGGAAAAGCACAGATATCCAGCCCACTGTATAGCTTTGCGCTTAACAACAAACAAGTGAATGCTGAAGTGTACTTATGACGTCATAGATCTATAGAGAGAACGATTCTAACTAAACCATACTGTCGGTTGTATAATGGAACTAAGATCGTCATTCTTGGGATGATATAGGTACGTAAATCCAGATCTAGAACCTGTCAGTTTTACAGAACCACCGTACGTTTCAAACAATCGTACTACGGTATATTCGTATCTCGGAAAAAGAGATGTTAGCTTTCTTTTCAGCCTTGGCCATATAGTTACGTTTGACGTAGTCTGTCCCAATAGTAGAAAAGAAATTAAGCCAGTTTAAGTCATTTTATTAACGTTTTAAACGAAGAAAAAAATTAAAGACCCATAATCTGTATAGCAGTCACTTCAGAGCCTGCCAAGGTAACGTTACTGATGACGTGTGCTAATGTCGTTGTCATGGCTACGAAAAGTCCTGACGCATTAGTTTTTTTAATCTTTTGTTTTTAAATGTAGAAAGATAAGCCGTCTTTCATCTGTTTTAGTCCGTTGTTACATAAATAGTTCGAAGAGCTGATAGTAGCTTGCACGAAAGCTGCTTTAGCGAAATAAGTTATTCAGTTAGTGTGTTTTTTTTGTGTGTTATACTGACGGAACAGTGCACCGATTTGTGGATGGGTAGTAAGTGCAGAATTAGAACTCTGACGTTTCACAAGTGCAGCGATAATGATTTTACCTTTTACTACTAAGGACTTCTACATAAAACACTGTACAGATTACTACACTCCAAATCCTATGTTATCAGGCTTGCACTGTACACAAGTAACTACATTCCCAATCTTAGCATTGTTTACAGATGACCACAGTTTAGTCCAAGTGTTACGTCAACCTTACATTGTTTACAGATGACCACAGTATATTCCAAGTGTTTCGTCAACTTTACATTGTTTACATATGACCACAGTTTAGTCCAAGTGTTACGTCAACCTTACATTGTTTACAGATGACCACAGTATATTCCAAGTGTTACGTCAACCTTACATTGTTTACAGATGACCACAGTTTAGTTCAAGTGTTACGTCAACCTTACATTGTTTACAGATGACCACAGTTTAGTCCAAGTGTTACGTCAACCTTTCATTGTTTACAGATGACCACAGTATATTCCAAGTGTTACGTCAACCTTACATTGTTTACAGATGACCAGTGTTTAGTCCAAGTGTTA
>NW_013677055.1:13376-16032 GCF_000517525.1 Limulus polyphemus | reverse complement strand
AAATGTAACTTCTCCACAGTCTTGAACAACTACTTAATATAATGTAAAGTCGCCTATTGAGTTGGTTTAAGTGTAGTGTGGATAGAAACAAACCCACCTGATTATAAACAGTTATAAAGAACCGTTTCTAACTGTTTACTCTGTTCATGTATCTAATTAACTCAAGCCGCCTATAGCATTGGTAAGAATTTTACAGCAAATATTCAATCATTAGTTAGCTAGACCACGTGTTTTGTTCAACTTGAAGCATAATGGAGAGTAGAATATAATATGCGGCCTAGCTAACTCATGAGTGAATATTTGCTGTCAAATTATTATCAATGTTATAAATGTAGCTACCAGTTTGGCCGCCAATTTTGATTTCATTCCTTTAAGTCAGACACTGAATCCTTTTTAGACCGTACGTTTTTTCACATCTAAGGTGTTTTAGATTAGATATCATGGTTTTTTGTCAATACACACCAACAAACCACAGAAAGTGACACTCGATAGTAACCAACAATAGCTTTAGGATCGCAACCCTATTATTGGGAACAGACCTATACTTTACAGAATCAACTAGATCCTTTACAAACAGTGTTAACGACTTCCTTTATAGTAACGCCATGGAAACTAGATTAACAGTTTCTTGTCATCACCCGCACGCACTCGGTACAGCCGTATCAAGCATCAGTATTTATATTAATTTCTTAAGCTAATATCACGTGACGCTAAACTCTCTTTAATTAGGATAATTTCATAAAATTTAACAAATTTGTGCTTAAAAGTTGGCAATAAATAATCAATAATAACCGTCCACCCATATGATGCTTTTGAAAACTTGAGCACGAAACTGCTAATCTTGTTTGCTTGGCCTAACCAATACTTATGTGTTTACACGTGGTTTCACCCTATAGTTTTGTTGCTCTAAATCAGCCATCTTTAATCCGAATGACAAAAAACTAAAAACGATTCACCTTTACTCTTAGATGAAGCTGTAGTAAAAAATTAAGACCGATAGCTCACGTGACTTTCTGCGCAGGCGTGCGCAAATATTTTGGTCAACATTTTCGTTGAATAACTTTGCACACGTGGCTTACAGTTAGACCACATTTAACAACTAATTGTAGGATATAAAGATCTATCAGTGTACGAAACTCGAAAAAAAAATCTATGAAAGTTAAGCATGCTTATCTATCAAATCAATTTATCGGAAGAAACTCGATCAAAATTGGAGATTTTATATCTCGCGTATTTATTAATGGATTGTCTTGAAATTATGTATGTGAAGTAAAGGTCCAGTAGAGCATATCCACTGATAATATGTAACAATTTGGATTACCGCAGTCCGAACCATGACACACTAACACGTGTCTTGATACATTACAAAAACAAACAACAGAAATCCTTCAGTCTGCATTTCTGACAAAACAAGACTTAACTGTAAAATAACAACAGTACCTTGCTTCCTATTGGATTTAACGAGGTCCGACTGCTTCAGCTTTTTTAATTTTTCCACTTCTAATTTCAGCACTGTATTTTGTTCAGCAACAGCTTGGTAGCGACGTTGAAGTTGACGTAGGGCGGCTCCATGTGATGCATAGTGCTGTTTATTTGTTCATGTATTTAGAAACGGTTCTTTATAACTGTTTATAATCAGGTGGGTTTGTTTCTATCCACATTATACTTAAACTAACTCAATAGACGGCTTTAGACTACATTAAGTAGATACATGATTTAGCTGATTAAATTAAGCTTCTGTCCGGTAAACAGAGCCACAACATCTAGTCCCGCCAATTCTAAGTTTTCTCTTCTTCAGAGAAGCTAATTTTACATAACGTTTTGTTTACATTAACAGTTGTTTAAAAATTGAGCCAAAAGGGGGATGTAGGTCGTATAGCACCTTCAACTACCTTGTATATAATAGGTTTTCTCACTTGTTCCTTTTCTTGATGCTTACAGAACATATGCAAGATTCTTCTTGTAATATCAAACACTGTTCGCCTTCAAAAACTGAAGAAAAACCGGTTGTCCAGGTACGTGTTTTTTAACACTAGTTCTTACATGTACACGTAGATATAAACAGTAAGATTATTACTTTATTCTTAATATTACTGTTACCTATATACGTAGTTATAAACAGTAAGATTATTACTTTATTCTTAATATTACTGTTACCTATATACGTAGTTATAAACAGTAAGATTATTACTTTATTATTAATATTACTGTTACCTGAACATGTAGATATAAACAGTAAGATTATTACTCTATTCTTAATATTACTGTTACCTGTACATGTAATTATAAACAGTAAGATTATTACTTTATTCTTAATATTACTGTTACCTATATACGTAGTTATAAACAGTAAGATTATTACTTTATTCTTAATATTACTGTTACCTATATACGTAGTTATAAACAGTAAGATTATTACTTTATTCTTAATATTACTGTTACCTGTACACGTAGATATAAACAGTAAGATTATTACTTTATTCTTAATATTACTGTTACCTGAACACGTAGATATAAACAGTAAGATTATTACTTTATGCCTATTATCACTGTTACCTGAACATGTAGTTATAAACAGTAAGATTATTACTTTATGCCTATTATCACTGTTACCTGAACATGTAGTTATAAACAGTAAGATTATTACTTTATGCCT
>NW_013677055.1:10796-12721 GCF_000517525.1 Limulus polyphemus | reverse complement strand
AAGTTACATTTATAATATTATTCAAGACTGTAGAGGTTACATATATAATGTTGTTCAAGACTGTGGAGAAGTTATATAATGTTGTTCAAGACTGTAGATAAGTTACATGACAGTCTTGAACAACATTATATAAACAACATTATATATGTAACTTCTCTCAAGACTGTGGAGAAGTTACATAATGTTGTTGAAGACTGTAGAGAAGTTACATGTATAATGTTGTTCAAGACTGTGGAGAAGTTATATAATGTTGTTCAAGACTGTAGAGAAATTACATTTATAATGTTATTCAAGACTGTAGAGAAGTTACATATATAATGTTGTTGAAGACTATGGAGAAGTTATATAATGTTGTTCAAGACTGTAGAGAGGTTACATATATAATGTTGTTCAAGACTGTAGAGAGGTTACATTTATAATGTTGTTCAAGACTGTGGAGAAGTTATATAATGTTGTTCAAGACTGTAGAGAAGTTACATTTATAATATTATTCAAGACTGTAGAGGTTACATATATAATGTTGTTCAAGACTGTGGAGAAGTTATATAATGTTGTTCAAGACTGTAGAGAAGTTACATATATAATGTTGTTCAAGACTGTGGAGAATTTACATACATAATGTTGTTGAAGACTGTGGAGAATTTACATACATAATGTTGTTGAAGACTGTGCAGAAGTTACATTTATAATGTTGTTCAAGACTGTAGAGAAGTTACATATATAATGTTGTTCAAGACTGTAGATAAGTTACATATATAATGTTGTTCAAGACAGTAGAGAAGTTACATAATGTTGTTCAAGACTGTAGAGAAGTTATATAATGTTGTTCAAGACTGTGGAGAAGTTACATTTATAATGTTGTTGAAGACTATGGAGAAGTTACATAATGTTGTTCAAGATTGTAGAAGTTATATGATGTTCCAAAACATTCAATGTGATAACCTCATGTAAAACGTTCAGTAGTATAACCTCATGTAAGACGTCCAAAAGAATATAACCTCATGTAAAACGTTCCATAGTATAACCTCATGTAAAACGTTCAATAGGATAACCTCTTGTAAATCATTCAATACGATAACCTTCAATAGTATAACCTCATGTAAGTCATTCAATAGGATAACCTTCAATAGTATAACCTCATGTAAATCATTCAATAGGATAACTTTCAATAGGATAACCTCATGTAAATCATTCAATAGGATAACCTTCAATAGGATAACCTCATGTAAATCATTCAATAGGATAACCTCATGTAAGTCATTCAGTAGTATATATTTTCATGTAAATAATAGGATATATTTTCCTCCTTCTTTATGAGATGTGGGAATTGTCGTTTCTATCTATGTTATTTTTCTGGATTATTTATATTGAGTTCACATTCAATTATTTAAATTCCCTGAATTTATCAATAAATGATAGTGCTGTAGCTAGAGCTTCTGGTGTTGAATGTAGGAACCTTTTTGTGTGTACACGTTCAATTATTTAAATTCCCTGAATTTATCAATAAATGATAGTGCTGTAGCTAGAGCTTCTGGTGTTGAATGTAGGAACCTTTTTGTGTGGACACGAATAAAAATAAAAATATCAACAAATTCATTTATGCATGTGTAATTTTGATGATGGCATATTAATCATATACGTGTGTGTAACAAATCCTGGCACATTTAAAGTTTATGTTATACGAATTAGTACATTGATGAAAACTATGCGAATGAAGTTCTATTTAAACTAATATTCAAGGAACTACGAACTGGCTTGAATCTCTGTCGACACAAACTCTGGCCTGTTTTATTCAGTATAAACTATGGAAGATGACAAAATGTTCTTACATCTTCCCGTGTTCAACTTAGTTATGTCTTATCATAGCATATTACCGTTTCTGCTGTTCATTCGGCTTTCCTTTCTCCTGCTATACTCTACGTTGG
>NW_013677055.1:7023-9914 GCF_000517525.1 Limulus polyphemus | reverse complement strand
CTCTGTGGACACAAGCTCTGGTCCGATTTTATTCAGTATAAACTATGGAAGATGACAAAATGTTCTTACATCTTCCCGTGTTCAACTTAGTTATGTCTTATCATAGCATATTACCGTTTCAGCTGTTCAATCAGCTTTCCTTTCTCCTGCAAAACTCGACGATGGTGAAGACGGTGAAAGTCTTTTTCCTTCAAAATGGAGTCTCGTTCTTCTTTTTCACTTCTGGAAAATTGTGTTAAAACAGATTTTGAATTGATGCAATAATTATCACAAGTAATAACAAAATTTTTAAAAAGTCAGAATGATGTAGGGATGACAATGACTAAAGTACAGAAACAAGGTAGGGTTGAATACAGAAAACCATATAAGAATAATAAGTAGCCACCGAATCAATGTTACAAGCTTATGAGAATTAGCCATTGTAAGACGTTATAGTAGTATTCAGTTTATTCGTGGAAAGGAAAGGAATTCAACATTTAATTGTAGACAAACGTTTTTCTTGAAAGATTTGGCTACTTATATATGGACTTTTGTATTCATCTTTACCTTGTTCCTGTACTTTTTGCCATGCCTACATCATCTTTATTTTTTTTACCAAATATTTTTATTACTTGTTTCCCCTCTGTTTTAAACAATAACTAACTGAAATCAGTTTGTAAGTGAACGTTTGTTAATCAGTTAATTATTTATTTATTGTCAATATTATTATCAGTTTCTGACATCATGTGTTGAAGTTAGTGAAACACTATACTGCTTCTACACTCCCCAAGTTAAAATACAACACGTTGATGTGTAAAGCATCACAACAACTTCAAACATTGGCGAGCTTCCCCTTCTGACGCCAGAATGAGCAGAACTCGCTGGTTCTCTACTTTAGCGATGTTTTTTTAGTTAAAACTGGAGGTCTTAATATCTTTGAAAACCTCGTAAACCTGAGTTAGGTGTTTATAAAAGATTGTTATAAGAAAGATTATGATGAGCAATACATAGTATGCGGCGGCCATTTTTCCCGGACCATCCCTACATACCGAGCTTAGTGATACCAACATACATGTAATGTTAAGTTATTGTTTAAACGGCGAAAGCCGGCGAAGTATTGAGAACAAATAGGCCTGAAAATTGTTATAAAATTCAAGTTAACTGTAGATGTGTTTTAATATAACTCAAAGGTTTATAAAAATAACATTCATATGCAAGTTGTTATAAAATTCAAGTTAACTGTAGCTGTGTTTTCCTATATAACTCAGAGGTTTATAAAAATAACAGCCACAGAATATTTTGTCTCTCATCATCCAACCCAACTGATGAGTTCTGGTATTGAAAGAAAATCTTTTTTTGACAAATGACTTCTGTAATGTTAAGCAATGCTCAGTTAATGCTGGAGCAATACTTGAGATAAAAAGAAACATATAGTTAAAACCGATATAGGCGACAAAGTTATCGAAATAAAAGAATAGGTTGACCAATCGCCAAGTTTTGTTATATTTATATTTAAAGAAAAATATCCTTTCGAGCTAGCGTTAGCTTAAGATAAAACATTGTTACAGCTAGAACAATATTAAGTTTTGTTTGTTTGTAATGAAGCACAAAGCTACACAATGGGCTATCTGTATCGAAACCAGGATTCTAGCGTTGTAACTCTGCAAACATACCTCTGTGTCACTGGGAGCGCAGTATTAAGATAACAATCATTGTTACAGCTAGAACAATATTAAGTTTGTTTGTTTGTAATGAAGCACAAAGCTACACAATGGACTATTTGTATCGAAACCAGGATTCTAGCGTTGTAACTCTGCAGACATACCTCTGTGCCACTGGGGGCACAGTATTAAGATAAAAATTATCGTTACAGCTGGAACAATACTAAGATAAAATCATCGTTACAGCTGGAACAATACTAAGATAAAATCATCGTTACAGCTGGAACAATACTAAGATAAAAACATCGTTACAGCTGGAACAATACTAAGGTAAAATCATTGTTACAACCGGAACAATACTAAGATAAAAACATCGTTACAGCTGGAACAATACGAAGATAAAAACATCGTTACAGCTGGAACAATACTAAGATAAAAACATCGTTACAGCTGGAACAATACGAAGATAAAAACATCGTTACAGCTGGAACAATACTAAGATAAAAACATCGTTACAGCTGGAACAATACGAAGATAAAAACATTGTTACAACTGAACAATACTAAGATAAAACATCGTTACAGCTGGAACAATACTAAGGTAAAATCATTGTTACAGTTAGAACAATACTAAGATAAAATCATCGTTACAGCTGGAACAATACTAAGATAAAAACATCGTTACAGCTGGAACAATACTAAGGTAAAATAATCGTTACAGCTGGAACAATACTAAGATAAAAACATCGTTACATGTGGTACAATACTAAGATAAAAACACCGTTACAGTTAGAACAATACTAAGATAAAAACAATTGCTTACATGTGGTACAATACTAAGATAAAGACATCGTTACAGCTGGAACAATACTAAGGTAAAATCGTTGTTACAGTTAGAACAATACTAAGATAAAAACATCGTTACAGCTGGAACAATACTAAGATAAAAACATCGTTACAGCTGGAACAATACTAAGATAAAAACATCGTTACAGCTGGAACAATACTAAGATAAAACATCGTTACAGCTGAAACAATACTAAGATAAAACATCGTTACAGCTGGAACAATACTAAGGTAAAATCATTGTTACAACCGGAACAATACTAAGATTAAAACATCGTTACATGTGGTACAATACTAAGATAAAAACATCGTTACAGCTGGAACAATACTAAGATAAAAACATCGTTACAGCTGGAACAATACTAAGATAAAAACATCGTTACAGCTGGAACAATACTAAGATAAA
>NW_013677055.1:4705-6198 GCF_000517525.1 Limulus polyphemus | reverse complement strand
GTGGGTGGTTGATGACTAGCTGCCTTCCCTCTAGTCTTACACTGCTAAATTAGGGACGGCTAGCGCAGATAGCCCTCGTGTAGCTTTGCGCGAAATTCCAAAACAAACAAACAAACAAATAACGATGTTTTTATTTTAGTATTGTTCCAGCTGTAACGATGTTTTTATCTAAGTATTGTTCCACATGTAACGATGTTTTTATCTTAGTATTGTTCCAGCTGTAACGATGTTTTATCTTAGTATTGTTCCACATGTAATGACCAGCTGTAACGATGTTTTTATCTTAGTATTGTTCCAGCTTGTAACGATGTTTTTATCTTAGTATTGTTGCTGGAACAATACTAAGGTAAAATCATCGTTACAGCTGGAACAATGCTAAGATAAAAACATCGTTACAGCTGGAACAATACTAAGACAAAGACATCGTTACATGTGGAACAATACTAAGATAAAACATCTTTACATGTGGTACAATACTAAGATAAAACATCGTTACATGTAGAACAATACTAAGACAAAGACATCGTTACATGTGGAACAATACTAAGATAAAACATCGTTACATGTGGAACAATACTTAATATATGAACATTTCTAGTCTGAAGTCCAAACTAACAACAAATTTTCATCTACAACGACTGAGCTGAAACAACTTGAATCCGTTACTAGCTGCCAAGTATCAACTGTTCAATTATAGCTTTTAAGCTTCAAAAATTGAAACTTTTTATACGGTGTTGTGAACGTTTGGCACAATTACACAAACGATTAAAATTCTTGAGTTCTTTTGAAATTAAACGAAATAATTGTGACCGATGCCAAATGTTTCATAAATAATTTAGTATTTTCACTACAAAATAGTTCCAACCACACAATTCACACATATACAGCACACGAAATTCGCTACCTGCATTTCAAGGAAATTATATGCCTACGTTACAGAAGCTGAAAAATTGTGTGGGTTTTAATTTGTATGTAAAATGGCACCTTGTAAACAAAGTGGCTGACGCTAGATTTAGCACTGAAAATTGGGGACGTGTATGTTTTGGCGTAACACAAGGTTACCTGGAATAACGAGACCCAAAGATAAACAAAAACCATACAAAAGTATCTCTCTCACCGAAAGACAAAAATATTCATTGGCTAATATTCAAAGCGAGCGAACCATGATTCTTTCACGGCGAAATAGTTTATTTTTGTCGAGACAAAAAATACCCGAAGTTAACTAGTATCTATAAATCTCCGCTGAATATAAATTAATTGATTTGATGAGAGGTGATAGAAATGGTTGTTCTCGGCTAATCGTTTTATTTAGTGTCAGAGTTTTAAATATGTCTGATTAGGTTGGGATTCTTCTACAGTAGGTGTCTGTGACTTGTTGGCGATAAATTTGAACAATAAACAAAAAAAAACGTACTTAGATCAAATTATTATTTCGTTTACCACAATGAAATTTTGTTATTATTATGTTTGTTAACAAAAATACAAACAAACTG
>NW_013677055.1:0-4237 GCF_000517525.1 Limulus polyphemus | reverse complement strand
TCTACGTGTTGTGGTCTTTCTTTTATGTATTGCGTTATGATGTTTTGTGAAAAATCTGGACGGGACGGAGAAAAATGGATTTCGCATATAAGAATTACTGTAGAACATGTAAAAATTTCAAGACAAGTTAACCTATGTTATTCAATATCACAAAATGAGTATTGTTATATAATATGATTCGGATGCGGGAAGGATGTAAACAGTAATTAGATGTGGTTTATTTTATTAGTTCCTATCTCACTATTAATACTACTTAAAAACATCAAACTATATTTATTGTTAACTTGATAAAATAATTTAGTGTTGACATGTTAGATCAGGTTTTACACAAACAGAGGATTAGTGTAACTACCCTTAAATTAAAGAATACATCTACATATTCAAACTTATACTAAACAGTCGCAGTCGTGTTTACTACTTAATAAAATACATTAAATCTAAGCCCAAATCAAATTTTCGTGAATAGATCTCGTCCACTTACTTAACAGAATACGGTACGTCAGTTCCCTATAGATATCGTCTATCTACTTAACAGAATACGTTACATCAGTTCCCTACAGATCTCGTCTATCTACTTAACAGAATACGGTACATCAGTTCCCCAAAGATCTCGTCTATCTACTTAACAGAATACGGTACATCAGTTCCCTATAGATCTCGTCTATCTACTTAACTGAATATGTTACATCAGTTCCCTACAGATCTCGTCTATCTACTTAACAGAATACGTTACATCAGTTCCCTATAGATCTCGTCTATCTACTTAACAGAATACGTTACATCAGTTCCCTACATATCTCGTCTATCTACTTAACAGAATACGGTACATCAGTTCCCTATAGATCTCGTCTATCTACTTAACAGAATACGTTACATCAGTTCCCTACAGATCTCGTCTATCTACTTAACAGAATACGTTATATCAGTTCCCTATAGATCTCGTCTATCTACTTAACAGAATACGTTACATCAGTTCCCTACAGATCTCGTCTATCTACTTAACAGAATACGTTCATCAGTTCCCTATAGATCTCGTCTATCTACTTAATATAATACGTTACATCAGTTCCCTATAGATCTCGTCTATCTACTTAACTGAATATGTTACATTAGTTCCCTAGAGATCTCGTCTATCTACTTAACAGAATACGTTACATCAGTTCCCTACAGATCTCGTCTATCTACTTAACAGAATACGTTACATCAGTTCCCTATAGATCTCGTCTATCTACTTAACAGAATACGGTACATCAGTTCCCTATAGATCTCGTCTATCTACTTAACAGAATACGTTACATCAGTTCCCTACAGATCTCGTCTATCTACTTAACAGAATACGTTACATCAATTCCCTACAGATCTCGTCTGTCTACTAACATACATAAGTTGATGTTCTGTGTAGACATCATCTATGTAGTTAAGAGAATAAATTAATCAACTTACTCTTGTGATCTTCTCTCATCTTCAAGTTGGTTAGTTAATAAACTAATTGTGTCTTCCATCTTCATGATTTTCTTGAAATTGTCGATAGGTTCTCTATTTGTATTATACATGCCATCATTTTTCTCCATAATGTGCCATTCGGTTTGGAAACTCTGCATAGTTTTGACCATTCCGTGTCGAAATAAGAAGTTTCTAACGAAGTCTTCAGTCTCTTCATGTAGTTCTGTATCGGGGGGAGTGTTCTGTGGCTAAACATCGTATAAATGTCTTACTCAAAATATCGAAAGGTTAAAATTCAAGGAAAAATTTAGATAATTCAAACAATCAACGTTTTAATTACACATCTTAAACACTTTATTCTCAGACCATCAACGGTCTCAAAACACTACATGTTTTGACGTCACCCTCAAAATCAGAGCAAACCACACATGTATATGCATATACACACACACACACACAAAAAGCCACTGGTCATGTGACTACTTAGTTTACCGAATTTAAAGAAGGTCACGTTATCTCCATGCTTTCTGACTTGCCAAACCTTCACCCTTATCTAAGATATGATAATTATCTTTAATGTGTTTCATTGTTTCTAGCCTTCATGTCTATTCGGTTGAGCTAACATAATATAAGGCGTAAAAACTAAAAAAAAATATCTAATTTATTAATATTTAATTAATAACCGTTAATCTGTCACTCTTCTTGTTTAGCTTTAAAGACCTGTAAATATTAGAATAAAAAAAGCTGACATTCTTTGTAAATTCATATGACATGATTCTTATAGATCTTTTAAAATATATACAGGTCTGTTAAAAATATGAGTGAAAATTCTGCATTAGCTGAACATGAAAGTCATACCGGCCATCAGTCATTATGAAAAACTGTTATTTTGGCTCAACTACATGGCCATGACGGCTGGAAATATCAGAGAATCTTTAGAAATAATGAAACACACTAAGTATGCAGATAACGTAATATTCTTTAAATTCAGTACGTACGTTAAGTATTCATATGACCTGTGGCTTTTTGTATACGTAGATGAAATACACTGATATTTTTTCACAACTGATTAGACGTCGAAACGTGTTAAAACCGTTGACGGCTCAGAATAAACTTTCTATGTTGTATATTTAAAATGTAGATCGTTTGATTCTTATTATTTTCTTATTTCTTGAATATTTTGGCTACGGTAAAATAATAACATTCAAGTTAGTACGTTGTTTTCAAGTTGTTTCGACCAATTTGTATTTCCGCCTTTAATTCTGTATTCAGTTAGTTAAAAAAAAAAATAACTCTCAAACCGAGTGTACAATCATGCAGGTCTTATACAAAATTTACCTTGCTGATATAATTACATCTAAAACAATGAACGAATTTTCCACGATAATCGGCACATCAACTTAAATACTTAAAAATAGTATCACAAAAGCTGTAACATAAACATCTGTTTATCTCTTTCTCTGTATCATTATAAAAATATCCCCCCTTTCTAGATATATATTAAGTAAGACATAAAAACATCTTTCTCTGTTACTCTCTCTCTTATATATATAAAGTTCTTTTCAATAGTAACATAAGCTATTGAAAATGATTTTAAACAAAACAGTACATGTAAGGTATTTAATGAGAAATAACTCTACTGTTTGTTGTGATACTTGGAATCCAACGTTTTTTCTCAACAAATTACATGAAATCTCTATTCACCTGTTGGTGATCGTTATCCGTTTCTTCAGTTGTTTCTGAAATCACAAATATGTCCAAATAAGTATAAATATTTATTTCTTGGTTCGTTCATCAAAACACTCTAAAGTTCTGTACAAACACGAATAATAAATGCTAAAACTCACTAATATCCAGTTTCGTCTTCAATGTTCCGCTGAAAACCCACCAGATTTTGGAGCAGTAGTGTACTTGTTTGACGTTTATCTATGTATCTTTATTTTTAAAATATCGTTTTAAGATATACATTAACATTTTCACTCACAACTACAGCAATAGAAATAATAGACTTGGGTGTTTAGTGAATAAATTCCAGCTATAAGTACGCTGGAAAACTTAACATTTAGAATATCTCCATTTTTTTATCCAATTTTGATCGATCATGAAACTGCAAACAAATTGGACTTGATGTAAGCAGTCTCAACGACAGTAAGAAAAGTCAAGTGCTAACTGTTACTGTTACACTTTCCCACGTTTAAATAAATTTGATTTAGCTTGTAGTCCTAAGGTTTTGTTGCACAATGGCAACTAAAATTGGAGATGAAGAAGCAAATTGAAATGCTTAGAGTGGCAAAATAATGTTACGACAACGGAGGTCACGTGACTCTAGTAACACGTCACGCGCTTCTAGAACGTTCATGAAGCCTCGGGAGGTTACTAGATTTCGGTATTCTTGTACATATAAGACGGTCAAGACGTGACGGCAACAATGGGTAATATGGCAGAGAGAGACATATTGCTGAGTCGAGCACGTGAAGCGTTCCTTGTGAATTTGAGGCGTTCGTTGTGAATTATAACGTTTGTTATAGCGTGAATGTGAAAATTAAGTGTATTGCAAAGTTATTCAGAAAGAATATTTAAGAAAGGACTTGTATCGCTAAAGTTTCTTCAGAAAGAATTTTACGAAAAATTAACTAACGAACGGAGGCATAACAAATTGCTGTCAGAGAGTGGGATAAAAAAAATGGAAACGAGAAACGGCAAATCAAACTACAGCTTAGCAGACTTGATGGCAGCAATACAAGAGCAGCAAAAGTAACAAGAAGAACGAGAAAATAAACAAGAAGAGAGATTA
>NW_013677054.1:9137-14557 GCF_000517525.1 Limulus polyphemus | reverse complement strand
GGAGTTTTCTGACCATAAGGTAAGTGATAATAATCCAAACCTGACAAAAGTTTAGTTTTACCGGGAGTTTTCTGACCATAAGGTAAGTGATAATAATCCAAACCTGACAAAAGTTTAGTTTTACCGGGAGTTTTCTGACCATAAGGTAAGTGATAATAATCCAAACCTGACAAAAGTTTAGTTTTACCGGGAGTTTTCTGACCATAAGGTAAGTGATAATAATCCAAACCTGACAAAAGCTTAGTTTTACCGAGAGTTTTCTGACCTAAGGTAAGTGATAATAATCCAAACCTGACAAAAGCTTAGTTTTACCGAGAGTTTTCTGACCGTAAGGTAAGTGATAATAATCCACACTTGATAAAAGTTTAGTTTTACAGGGAGTTTTCTGAGATTTTAGTAATATGGGACTAACACGTGTTTATATAAAGATTTTAGTAATATGGGACTAACACGTGTTTATATAAAGATTTTAGTAATATGGGACTAACACGTGTTTATATAAAGATTTACTTATAAAATTTCTTAGTATCACTGTGTTTAAGTTCAATCTAATATTGTTGTTGGTTTGTTTTTCATTGTAAGATATCGCCTACGACAAGCTTAGCTACGTAAACTTGTTTCACACCGTCTTAACATGATCTATAACAAACTGCAGTTTTATAGTGTCGGGTCAGATTAATCAGAAGTATGTTTGTTGTTTATTATCACTTATTTTCTGACAAAGCGCGCGATTTGCACGCACCTTTTTAAAGAATTTCACCAAGTGTTCATTGTTGTGCTTTGCGATCTCATTGTTTATAAACTAATAGTTCGCTTCGTGTACACACAAAAAGTACCAACAGTATATGGGACATCATCTTTCCTCCATTTCTTTAGTTTAACGATTTATATAAACACGTGTTAGTCCCACGTTTAGTTACATTAGTAATAGTATATTCTGTTTATAAACAATGTCTACATCATCTTGTTTATAAACAATGCCTACATCTTCATGTTTAAAATATATAGTATCTACACTATTGTGTTTACGCTCGCGATGTTAATAAATATTTGTTTTAAAACCTACCTACGATAACCCACTATTATTTTGAGATATCGACTAAAAAGTAACCACTACAGGTTGTTCAAATATCGACTAAAAAGTAACCACTACAGGTTATTGAGATATCGACTAAAAAGTAACCACTACAGGTTGTTCAAATATCGATTAAAAAGTAACCACTACAGGGTGATGATATATCGATTAAAAAGTAACCACTACAGGTTGTTCAAATATCGACTAAAAAGTAACCACAACAGGTTGTCAAATATCGACTAAAAAGTAACCACTACAGGTTGTTGAGATATTGACTAAGAAGTAATCACCAGAGGTTGTTCAAATATCGACTAAAAAGTAACCACTACAGGGTGATGATATATCGATTAAAAAGTAACCACTACAGGCTGTTGAGATATCGACTAAAAAGTAACCACTACAGGTTGATGAGATATCGACTAAAAAGTAACCACTACAGGTTGATGATATATCGACTAAAAAGTAATCACTACAAGTTGATGAGATATCGACCAAAAGTAACCACTACAGGTTGATGATATATCGACTAAAAGTAACCACTACAAGTTGATGATATATCGACTAAAAAGTAACCACTACAGGTTGATGATATATCGACTAAAAAGTAACCACTACAAGTTGATGATATTTCGACTAAAAAGTAACCACTACAGGTTGATGAGATATTGACTAAAAAGTAACCACTACAAGTTGTTGATATATCGACTAAAAAGTAACCACTACAGGTTGATGAGATATTGACTAAAAAGTAACCACAAGTTCATGAGATATTGACTAAAAAGTAACCACTACAAGTTGTTGATATATCGACTAAAAAGTAATCACTATAAGTTGTTGAGATATCGACTAAAAAGTAACCATTACAGGTTGATTGGTATTAGTCAACTATTATATCTTAACCTACAAATTTAGGAACCTCAATATATTGATGTTATTTATATTACCTACAAAAACATACTTAAGCTGAAGTCCAGGTGCTTATATTCTTCTGTAGACATACAGGCCATTATGAGCAGGACTAACTAAAGAAACATACTATTGTAAAACAGTCTCCAAGCCACAAGCAAAGCAGCTAACTAAACTGAAAATAGAAAGATTCAGGGATTGTGAAGGTAGTTTTTGGTGTAGAGCCAAGTTGAAAACAGAACTCCCTACGGAGCTGCTCCAAGATAGAAACACACATTACATATATATAGGAAGTTACGAAACCCAAAGAAACATTTCATTAGAGAAACAGCTGAGAATAAAGAACACAGGAATATATTAGTTATGACGTAACATGAATAAAAATATTAGTAGTGGTTTCAAACTTCATATTTATATATGCTATTTGATAGTGTTTTCAAGTACAGTATTAAGTGTAACAATTATCTACTTTTAAAACAAAACTTTTTGTATCAATACAAATATATAAACTTTAACTAGGTACACGCAGTGGAAACAACCTCGCTGAAGATCAAATTGTTTCATCTTTTTAACGACAACATTTTGATGAACTGCAGAAAGTTTTTTAAACCAACAATATCTTTGACGATGTTCAAGTAAAACACGAATTGTATGTAATTTTATTTACAAAATGGTCCCTTAGACCTTACTTGGTCCTGCTCCGCTTTCGAAACTTTATTTAAATGTCTGCGCATGCCCTTATTTCCTAGCTGGACCATCGGTCTTTGTAGTGGTGTTGTTGTTGTAATAAAAGCTAATGTAGTGGTGTTGTTGTTGTAATAAAATCTAATGTAGTGGTGTTGTTGTTGTAATAAAAACTAGTGTAGTTGTGTTGTTGTTGTAATAAAACTAATGTAGTGGTGTTGTTGTTGTAATAAAAACTAGTGTTGTTGTTGTAATAAAACTAATGTAGTGGTGTTGTTGTTGTAATAAAACTAATGTAGTGGTGTTGTTGTTGTAATAAAAGCTAATGTAGTGGTGTTGTTGTTGTAATAAAAACTAGTGTAGTGGTGTTGTTGTTGTAATAAACACTAATGTAGTTGTGTTGTTGTTGTAATAAAAACTAGTGTAGTTGTGTTGTTGTTGTAATAAAAACTAGTGTAGTTGTGTTGTTGTTGTAATAAAAACTAGATGTTCATCCTTTCTACAAAGATTCACAAGAACTTGAAGACACTATTGTTCAGTTTAACTTCTACAGGTCATACGTTTATCTATAACACGTATACATACAAGATGTGGATAATAAACACGTATTATGTGTTATAATAACAAACATTCGTACAGTGTAACCAGTTTGATAACACGCATTCTGTCTGTTATAATAACAAACATTCGTACAGTGTAACCAGTTTGATAACACGCATTCTGTCTGTTATAATAACAAACATTCGTACAGTGTAACCAGTTTGATAACACGCATTCTGTCTGTTATAATAACAAACATTCATACAGTGTAACCAGTTTGATAACACACATTCTCTGTTATAATAACAAACATTAATACAGTGTAACCAGTTTGATAACACACATTCTCTGTTATAATAACAAACATTCATACCACTGTATTAATGTTTATTATAACAGAGAATGTGTGTTATCAAACTAGTTACACTGTATGAATGTTTGTTATTTTAACAGAGAATGTGTGTTATCAAACTGGTTACACTGTATTAATGTTTATTATAACAGAGAATGCGTGTTATCAAACTGGTTAGACTATATTGATGTTTGTTATTATAACAGATAATGTGTGTTATCAAACTGGTTACACTATATTGATGTTTGTTATTATAACAGATAATGTGTGTTATTAAACTTGTTACACTGTATGAATGTTTGTAGTTGTAATGGAAAATGTGTGTTGTCAAACTGGTTACACTAAACCAGTTTGATAACACACATTCTCTGTTATAATAACAAACATTAATACAGTGTAACCAGTTTGATAACACACATTCTCTGTTATAATAACAAACATTAATACAGTGTAACCAGTTTGATAACACGCATTCTCTGTTATAATAACAAACATTAATACAATGTAACCAGTTTGATAACACACATTCTCTGTTATAATAACAAACATTAATACAATGTAACCAGTTTGATAACACACATTCTCTGTTATAATAACAAACATTAATACAATGTAACCAGTTTGATAACACACATTCTCTGTTATAATAACAAACATTCATACAGTGTAACCAGTTTGATAACACACATTCTCTGTTATAATAACAAACATTCATACAGTGTAACCAGTTTGATAACACACATTCTCTGTTATAATAACAAACATTCATACAGCGTAACCAGTTTGATAACACACATTCTCCATTACAATTACAAACATTCATACAGCATAACCAGTTTGATAACACACACATTCTCCATTACAAGTACAAACATTCATACAGTATAACCAGTTTGATAACACACATTCTCTGTTATAATAACAAACATTAATACAGTGTAACCAGTTTGATAACACACACACACATTCTCCATTACAACTACAAACATTCATACAGTGTAACCAGTTTGATAACACACACACATTCTCCATTACAACTACAAGCATTCATACAGCATAACCAGTTTGATAACACATTCTACGTTACATCTACAAACATTCATACAGTGTAACCAGTTTGATAGAGAAATGAGCATTTGAACAACAATTATAACTGGAATAAATCCTTTAATAATGAATAACTGAATACAATAATATTTTCAATACACATTAATACAAAACATTTCACAATGACAAAGCAATAAGAGTGTCATTTTAGATACCTGTTTACTTTAATAAGTGCTATAAAAACAAATGTAACAATCAAAGTAATCGACAATATAGGATAAAGTAGTGTGTGTGTGTGTGCTTTATTTGTGGATACAAGATTGTGATGAATGTAACTACTTTGGTTATTGGTGTTAAGTCTTCTATCTTAAACAGTGATGGAGGTTCAATCAGCTTCTCTCACATGATAGTAATCACTTTTTGAGTTCCCAAAAACAGAACGTAAAGTCATACACAAAACTTTAGAAAAACAAAAGTTAACGACTGAAGTTATGGAAAATGATACGTAAAGACTTGCGTTATGACAGATCCATTCTTAATGAGTTGATCGTTATGACAGATCAATTCTTAATGAGTTGATCGTTATGACAGATCCATTCTTAATAAGTTGATCGTTATGACAAATCCATTCTTGATGAGTTGATCGTTATGACAGATCAATTCTTAAATGAGTTGATCGTTATGACAGATCAATTTCTAATGAGTTGATTATTATGACAGATCCATTCTTAATGAGTTGATCGTTATGACAGATCCATTCTTAATGAGTTGATTATTATGACAGATCCATTCTTAATGAGTTGATCGTTATGACAG
>NW_013677054.1:4575-8529 GCF_000517525.1 Limulus polyphemus | reverse complement strand
ATGACAGATCCATTCTTAATGGGTTGATCGTTATGACAGATCCATTCTTAATGAGTTGATCGTTATGACAGATCCATTCTTAATGAGTTGATCGTTATGACAGATCAATTCTTAATAAGTTGATCGTTATGACAGATCAATTCTTAATGAGTTGATCACTGACAATGAAGATATTCACTCTGTAGAACACACTGTTCAATAATGTTGTACTTACTGACAAGAGGGATAATGTTAAGATTCAGATTGGTAGATTTTTCATACATTGAACTTTAAAGTTGAATATTAGGTGAACAAAATAACATAATAATAAAAGAGGTTTACACACATTCACTTGTACCATTGACTATGAAGTCAGCTGTGTGATTAGTGTAATGAGAAGGTCTTGGCAGATACGGGTCCTTTGAGGGCCAACCCATTGGTGCCCACAGTCAGCTCTATTGGGTACTGCCAGATATTAGAGACATAACCATCAAACACAAAACGTTTTTTAATTCTACATGGCTTACTGTAGGCCTTGCGGTTTACTTTCAGCATTGATAGAATGATCCAACTAGCTGATACCAATATAACCAGAAGGGTTAAGAGTTTGATCTTAAATAGAAAGAGTCAAGATTGAAAAGGTGACATCAGTCAAACTACGACTGGTCATAAAACCTGGTCAAAGGTGTACGTTAAAGTTGTAATGGCCATGTGACAATGATTCGCAGTTGTTAAATTTTGTTCAAGAAAATACAAATAAAACAATCACTGTAGTCAAGTCACACTTGTACATGTTTAGGTGTATTGATGAATATATTGTCCGTAGAATACGTAACTCTTCTTTGGGTCTTGCACTTGACACTGTTATGGCAACAGATCATACCTACCCTCAATCCAACCACATTCCTTTCACTACCATCTGGTTGTTAGAAAAAAGGGCCAAGTTCCTGTAGAAATGGGGGTGAGGCTGTAAACCCTGGTATCTACAAGAGTAACAAAAAATTAAGTTGAGCACCATGAAACTCAACACATTTTATAGGAATTACAAAATAAATATGTACTGACAGAATTCAGTCAAACTAAGACTTTCCAGCTAAAATTCTTCCAGCCAGGATTACAATTCTCACTATTGCTACCTTATACATCAGTCACATTTTTATACCAACCTAGGTTAAATCCAACCATCCACAATAAAATAAATGGCTGCCAATACCAGTAGCTAAAGTAGCAAGCTATCGTATCATAACACACCATTTGATTCATTTGCTACAGTTGCCATTACAATAAAAATAAATGTGGGCAAATTCAATGAATAAAAACTACCTTATTCAGATTCATACTGACCTCATTTACATTTTGTGTTAACTGAGAGCACAACTCTTGATGGCTGCACGTAGAGTGCTATACATGTTCAAGTGGTTTTAACTGAGAGCACAACTCTTGATGGCTGCATGTAGAGTGCTATACATGTTCAAGTGGCATTAACTAAGAGCACAACTCTGGATGGCTGCATGTAGAGTGTTATACATGTTCAAGTGGTATTAACTAAGAGCACAACTCTGGATGGCTGCATGTAGAGTGTTATACATGTTCAAGTGGTGTTAACTGAGAGCACAACTCTTGATGGCTGCATGTAGAGTGTTATACATGTTCAAGTGGTGTTAACTGAGAGCACAACTCTTGATGGCTGCACGTAGAGCATTATACTTGTTCAAGTGGTATTAACTAAGAGCACAACTCTGGATGGCTGCACATAGAGTGCTATACATGTTCAAGTGGTGTTAACTGAGAGCACAACTCTTGATGGCTGCACGTAGAGTGCTATACTGTTCAAGTGGTGTTAACTGCGAGCACAACTCTTGATGGCTGCACGTAGAGTGCTATACATGTCCAAGTGCTGTTAACTGAGAGCACAACTCTTGATGGCTGCACGAAGAGTGCTATACACGTTCAAGTGCTGTTAACTGAGAGCACAACTCTTGATGGCTGCACATAGAGTGCTACACATGTCCAAGTGGTGTTAACTGAGAGCACAACTCTTGATGGCTGCACATAGAGTGCTATACATGTTCAAGTGTACTGGGGATTCTTGTGAGTACTGAATCGGTGGTTCCAGAGGATTTTCTTTACTTAGCTACATAGGGTGAGTGTTTCTCATCGGACATGACTTGACTGGTTCATCTAAGAAAGGTACTCAATAGCTTGGAAAATACGGATCACAACACCCTTTCATTAGAACAAACACCTTCTGTTATGTAAACTGAGGGTGTTCTACTAACACCTGTCATCTTAACTGTTAATAATCAAGTAGTATTCACAAACTGTAAACCATACATTCTGTTGGACAGTACCACTCAATGGATTGAAAACTAAGAGTCACAAAGCCTTTTCAGTCATTGATTTTCAACCAAAATACCATCCTAGTTTGTATATATATATATATATATATATGTGTCAGACATAGCAATCAAGAGGTCATCATTTTGGCTAATTATTGCAGGTCCCCACCTCATCCAAACACTGAACTATACAGATTCAGTATCAAGCATAGCACTGACTGTCCCTGAATCCATTCATTCCAGACAGTGAACTACCTGAAATGTTTAAGGAAGTGGTCCAGACATTCCTTAGTCACATCTTAAATGAGGGAGAAATATGCTTAGCCTCATCCACAGATGCCCGAGGAATCTCAGTCAACACAGACTAACAGGTCCTTAACATCAAGGATGCAGTACAGGTACTCCTTCAGTTGAAAGAGTGTTAAATCCCTTTTGCAAAATGGCATGTAACAAGAGGTAGCTTGCCCATTTCTCTCAACGACCCAAAATTTCTCAATGGTCCAAGTTCACCTCAGAAGGATAACTCCCAGAATGGGGAGGTTCACCATTGTCTTTAACATTGCCATCTACACCAGTTTGTGCACTCTGTCTCACTTGCTGATGAGACAACTTCTACTGGTAGATGTCTTTCACCAACTGCACATCCAGTCTCTCTTTGCTGGTTATTGGTAGTAGTAATCAGAGTCTGGATTGCTGTACTTGTTTCAAGTTGTTAGTGCGGATATTACTTGTATGGAGAGAGCATAGGACACAAAACTAGTATAGAGAGAACGTAGTACACACAACCAGTTCACTAAGCCCTGTCAGGTTGTAGATTGAACAGTATACCAGTATATGTAATGTGTCAGGTTTAGAATGAACAGGACTTAGTGAACTGGTTGTGTGTACTACATTCTTTCTATACCAGTATATGTAATATTTCAGGCGTAGTACACACAACCAGTTCACTAAGGGACTTAGTGAACTGGTTGTGTGTACTATGTTCTCTGTATACCAGTGTATGTAATGTGTCAGGTTGTAGATTGAACAGGAATTACATATACTGGTATCAGAGAATGTAGTACACACAACCAGTTCACTAAGTCCTGTTCAATCTACAACCTGACACATTACGTATACTGGTATAGAGAGAACGTAGTACACACAACCAGTTCACTAAGTCCTGTTCATTCTAAACCTGACACATTACATATACTGGTATAGAAAGAATGTAGTACACACAACCAGTTCACTAAGTCCTGTTCATTCTAAACCTGACACATCACATATACTGGTATACAGAGAATGTAGTACACACAACCAGTTCACTAAGTCCTGTTCAATCTACAACCTGACACATTACATATACTGGTATAGAGAGAATGTAGTACACACAACCAGTTCACTAAGTCCTGTTCAATCTACAACCTGACACATTACATATACTGGTATACAGAGAAAGTAGTACACACGACCAGTTCACTAAGTCCTGTTCAATCTACAACCTGACACATTACATATACTGGTATACAGAGAAAGTAGTACACACAACCAGTTCACTAAGTCCTGTTCATTCTAAACCTGACACATTACATATACTGGTATACAGAGAATGTAGTACACACAACCAGTTCACTAAGTCCTGTTCAATCTAAAC
>NW_013677054.1:0-3836 GCF_000517525.1 Limulus polyphemus | reverse complement strand
TATACAGAGAATGTAGTACACACAACCAGTTCACTAAGTCCTGTTCATTCTAAACCTGACACATTACATATACTGGTATACAGAGAATGTAGTACACACGACCAGCTCACTAAGTCCTGTTCAATCTACATCCTAACACATTACATATATTGGTATAGAGAGAACGTAGTACACACAACCCGTTCACTAAGTCCTGTTCATTCTACAACCTGACACATTACATATACTGGTATAGAGAGAACGTAGTACACACGACCAGTTCACTAAGTCCTGTTCAATCTACAACCTGACACATTACATATACTGGTATAGAGAGAACATAGTACACACAACCAGTTCACTAAGTCCTGTTCAATCTACAACCTGACATATAACACTCAATTGTCCTAGTTATTACAGGTATATTTGTCTTACAACAGTGGTGGGAAAAAAATTTTGAAAGTCTAATAAAAGATGCTTCTTAAAGTTATTTAACAATTTTAAAATATCTTTAAAGAGTCAAATGATTTTATTAGGGGAAAATCTTGACTTATGAATCTTTTGACGTTCTTTTAAAAGGTCACTGCTTAATTGGATGAGGGTGGGTAGATTTGGTGTACCTGTATTTTCAGAAAGCATTTGACAAGGTGCCACGTAACAGGTTTAAGTAAGTTATCTCTGTAGGTGTGGGGTATAAACATGCTCACTGGATAGAAAACTGGTCAGATGGAAGAAAGCAGAGGGTCATTATAAATGAAGTTCAGTCAAACTAGGTTAATGTCATAAATAGCTTAGTGTTAGGACCTTTGTGATTTACATCAATGACATAGATGAAGGAATGGTCAATAAATTACTTAAAATTGCTGAATACATTAAACTGCTGTCTCTGAGGAGGATGTTACTGTTTTATATAAAAAAGATTTGGATTATCTGGCTTTTAATTATGATAAGTACAAGGTAATGGATTTGGGGTATCATAATTTGAATTATAAGTATAATTTTGATGAAAATAACCTTAACAATGTCATGAAGGAAAGGCATCTTGGTGTAATAGTTAATCAGTCTCTAAAGCCATCCAAACGATGTTCTGTTGCTAATGGTAGGGCGATTAAGATTTTAGGTTGTATCAATAGAAATACTAAATCCAAGTCGAAGTTGTTTACAATGTCATTTTATAGATCACTGGTTAGGCTACATTTGGAATAATGCTGTGTTCATTCGTGGACTCCTTACATTAGAAAGGAAGGACATTGAATTGTTGGAAAGGGTTATGAGGAGGGCTACTAGAATGATACCAAGATGGAAAGATTGTCATTGAGAACAGGTTAAGATCTCTGAACTTGTTTTTCTTGTAAAAAGAAGAGTTAGAGGGGATATGAATGAGGTATTTAAGATTGTTAAGGTAACTGATACTGTTGATGCATCATTTTTTTTTGTATTTAATGGTGAGAATGGTAAGAATAGGAGACATAAATATACATTTTGGCAAAGTAAGAGCCATCTTCAGTTAAGACAGCTTTATTTTTCTAACAGGGTGGTTGGCTTTTGGAATGGGTTACCTTCAGATGTGGTAGATGCAATTAATATAAAGGAGTTTAAGGGAAACCTTCATAAACATTTAAATGATAAGGGCTGACTTTGAGTCCTGTTTTAGTGTTTAGTTTAATTTAGTGGATAGAACAGCCTAGATTGACCAAAAGGCCCCTTGTTTTCCTTGTTATATTAATAAATGTTTAATTTCTTTTATATTATTTTACAAAAATACGAGAATGAAGTTTGTTTTAATATTTTAAGTAACAGGTTTTGAACTGTTTAGTAAGTTAGACTGAGTTAGTTTTTAAGTACGTCTGTTATAGTTTTGTTGATTAATTACTGCAAAGTGTTGATGTAGCTGATTAGTAAGTTAGACTGAGTTAGTTTTTAAGTACGTCTGTTATAGTTTTGTTGATTAATTACTGCAAAGTGTTGATGTAGCTGATTAGTAAGTTAGACTGAGTTAGTTATTAAGTACGTCTGTTATAGTTTTGTTGAGTAATTACTGCAAAGTGTTGATGTAGCTAATTAGTAAGTTAGACTATGTTAGTTATTAAGTACGTCTGTTATAGTTTTGTTGAGTAATTACTGAGTTAGCAAAATTATTAATCAGCCATTTTCAGTTTGTGCCATAGATATGAGAGATACTTAACAAATGGATGTTTAGTTTTATTTGAGACTTAGGCCTATCAGTCAGTGAAAACATTTTCCTTTTCATTAAGTGGATTGACTTTGCATTATTTTATTCATCAATAAAAAAACTTTGAAAAATAACCTACACAACAATAAAAACTCATACAACAATATATTTTTGTCACTTGTTTTACATATATTTAATTCAGAAGTAGATGAGTTACAAATATATTAATATATATATATATATATTTCATTCTTTATGTTTCAGTAATAACTAAAATAAAATATTTTTGTTTTGATACACTTTCACCAAATCAGTTAAGCAAGAAAGAAAGTGTGGTAACTCAAGAGTAAATTAATGTACAGTCTTATATCTCCCAAAAAACATACAATAGGTGGACTTAGAAGGAAAACGAGTAGTGATCTTCTATAAATGAATCGAGAGAGACAGTGTTGAAGTTTGAAGCAAGAAAATAAGACACTTTATTTACTGAAGAAATAAGATTGGCTGATTGGGTAATTTGTAGGGACAGTTACAGTATAATAGATTTAAACTAAGAAGGAAACTGAAGTTAACTTATAGTTTAAGTAAGTTAACTTACACGTTCAGCAGATGTAATGAGTAAAAGATTAACACTGTGATGAAACTTCACTAGGAAATCTTCAGGACAAATATTTGCCCTTCTCAAATAAATCTGAGGTGAAAGTAACAAAAGTGAGTTCACAATATGTATTCTCTCTGTAGCTGACCAATCAGAAAAAGTGGCATTGAAATACACAAATATATCTGTTCCATGTGACAGTCACAAAGATATCAAGGTGAAGCAGGAGACAAAGTAACTATCCTGTGAAACAATGCATAAGTTCTTTGACCAGGTCAAAGTTAACACATGACCTTAATGGGATTCATAATGAGAAAGAAATTTGTCATATTTTGTATGTCAAATAAGTAAATGTTTGCAAACAATTAAAAAAAATGATTTTTTTTTCATGTTAAACAACACATTATTATGAATATAAGTATTTTACAGTTTCCAACAAAATTACTGAGATACCAAGAAATGTGCAAGTTGTTTTTGATAAACTTAGAATACACAGAATAGAACTAGTGTATCACCAGTTTGATGTGACAACAACTGGCAGTTATCCTATGTATGATTGGCCAAAATAATGCATATTATAAATAAAAAGGAGTTAAACATATTATGTAAGTTAAGTTTACTAAAAACTTCAAAAAACACATTTAAAATAACCTTCTATTTTATAAAATATATTAATGTTGTTTATTCAACAAACATGAATTTAACATAATAGAATTATAACTTAACTGTACAATATCTGATATAATAGAATTATTACTTAACCATACAATATCTGATATAATAGAATTATTACTTAACCGTACAATATCTGATATAATAGAATTATTACTTAACTGTACAATATCTGATATATTAGAATTATTACTTAACTGTACAAGATCTGATATAATAGAATTATAACTTAACTGTACAATATCTGATATATTAGAATTATTACTTAACTGTACAAGATCTGATATAATAGAATTATAACTTAACTGTACAATATCTGATATAATAGAATTATTACTTAACTGTACAATAACTGATATAATAGAATTATTACTTAACTGTACAATAACTGATATAATAGAATTATTACTTAAC
>NW_013677053.1:14317-15911 GCF_000517525.1 Limulus polyphemus | reverse complement strand
GGATACTCAAACCTATTTAAACTGGTACTGCGATAACAGTCGGATACTCAAACCTATTTAAACTGGTACTGAAACAACAGGCGGATACTCAAACCTATTTAAACTGGTACTGAAACAACAGTCGGATACTCAAACCTATCTAAACTGGTACTGCGATAACAGTCGGATACTCAAACCTATCTAAACTGGTACTGCGACAATAGTCGGATACTCAAACCTATCTAAACTGGTACTGCGACAATAGTCGAATATTCAAATTTGTCTAAACTGGTACTGCGATAACAGTCGGATACTCAAACCTATCTAAACTGGTACTGCGACAATAGTCGGATACTCAAACCTATCTAAACTGGTACTGCGACAATAGTCGAATATTCAAATTTGTCTAAACTCGTACTGCAACAAGAATCATTAGGTGTAATCGAAGAATAGCTATTCCATGTGGCATACATCATTAATGTAGTATACATCATTAATACATGTATTAAATCACTCCACCATAAACATAAGCTCACTAAACAAAACATCGTGTGATATTTACTTTATATCCATTTCCACGATAAACAGAATAGAAAAATAAACTTATAATTAATTTACTTGTCATGAGACATTAGTATTAGGCCTAACAATAATGTCTGATGATATGAAAATTAGTCCCCTTGTGGGACAGCGGTAAAATCTGGGGATTCAATTCCCTGAGGTGGACACAACAGATAGGCCAATGTGACTTTGCTCTTTTACAAACAAACATTCAATTAAACAACTAAATTAATTATAATCATGATTCGCAAACTTGAAAAGGGCGTTTACCCCATAATAAAAATAACGTTTTAAATTCTAGAAATCTCCCAAGTTTGATGTAGTAAAAATGGCTACAACGATGAGTGGAAACACTTGCTTAAATTTTGACTGTTGACTTTCTTTTGGAGCAATTCTCCACTGTCTGTTCAACAGAGTATTCCAAATTAACAAGCAATGGGCTAAAAAGACAAATAATAGAAGTCGTGGTGGCGCCGTCACTATTTGCCGGTTCCCTTGAAACGAATATTATAATAGGTTTGTGGCATGAGATGACTTGACGCCAAAAATGTGTCGTAGTGTATTTGTACAGTACCTGAAAATGTAAGCTGAAATACAACCCTGTAAAACTTGTATACCTGCGCTACACGTCGATCAATCACTAAAACATCCCCTCCGTAAACTAGAACTGTTATAAATATTGAATGACAACATGTTACCGGGTAATTTTATGCTTTACGCATAAGTGACTTGTTTAGCAATGTATAAGAATAAGGAAATTGATTTTGTGAAATAGAATAAATGGCGCTATTGATCTTCCATTTATTGATATATAAAAAAAAGCTGAAACTTTCTATCTGTCTGTCTCTTTAACTATCTTTTTAAATTGCGTTTTATATATTATAAAAATGTTTTTGTTATTTTCCTTGCCCACAATGAAGACAACAGTTAACAAATAACTAGGCCTAACTACGTGTCTACAAGATGGTAGTAATTAATGGGCGACAGCTATCGCTGAACACTGTTATTATGTCCGTTTTTCAAATAAATTCAAATATCTCTAGAGATTACCTTC
>NW_013677053.1:10003-13565 GCF_000517525.1 Limulus polyphemus | reverse complement strand
CTTAAGGATAACCATCTACGACAAAATTGTGTTATATATTACCTTAAGGATAACCATCTACGACAAAATTGTGTTATATATTACCTTAAGGATAACGATCTTAAGATAAAATTGTGTATTATATATTACCTTAAGGATAACGATTCTAAGATAAATTTGTGCCTTACATGATATATATGTATGAATCAAGTACAATGGAAAGTGTATAACGCGTGACTGTCATTACCCTAGCGTTGAACAGTGGTATTGGAACATACACATTGCTCAGAATCTATTTCAACATTTTATAACACATTGTATAAATGGACTTTTCAGAAGTTTAATACTAATGTAACTTTTATTCCCTCTATTTCGTTTTACCATGTTTCTATTTCTATTATCCCCCAGGGAATCAAACCCAGGATTTCAGCGTTATAATTTTTTTTTAGTTTTTTTAAAAAAGCTTTGATAATACACATTACGACCCACAACATTCACTGGAGAGAGGATCATGCTTATTTTATATATTTAAACTAAGTATAATAAAAAATGTTTGCGATTAATAAATACATTAATAAATATTAAATTTACAATATTTGAAGTACACATTAACAATGCTTTATTTTAAATATTTATAATGTTTTATTTTAAATTAATGTATATCGTATTTATATAGTAAATAGCCACCAGAGGGACATGTTGAATTAAAAGCACTGAAATAAGTAAAGATAATTGTTACGGTATTAATCTCTAACTAGAAATAGTAACACATGTCTGATGTTTGAATGGATAAAGCATGAGTTCATGTTTAAAACAACACAGTGATTGGGGGCTAACAAAACAGAACAGAAACGTGTTGACAGATATACAGTCCTTGTATTGACTTTAATACTGCCTACATACATATAAACATACGATTTCACAACGCAGCAATCTGTTTAAATGAACAGAATTTTGAACCCAAAATCGCACGTCACTTGTGTTGTTAGATAATACAAAGATATTGTGTGTTTATATCGCTAGAACAATCGTATTATAGTTCACACAAGTCTGTGTTGGTGTAAAATAACGCAGTTTCTGTGGTGTAAACCAATAACTTTCCTCTGTGGTGTAAATAAACATGAACTTCAGCATTCAAAATTAATTTTGGAAAAAAAACGAAACAGGGTTAAACATTTTTACACAAATATAGGGATTTATTGCTTTTCTTGTGTCAAATTAGAACAAATACAGTGACGTTTTAGGAACAAAATCGTCACGTTGAAAGTGATCATCAACTTTGTATCGAAAACAAGTCAAACATAGACCTAGCTTGATATTAATCCTTCCTGAACTGATTGTGGAACACAAATTAGTATCTGAAATGTAAACTTTTATATACTAATATCTGAAATTTCTAACAAAAGACCTCCAGTAAATATGAAATTATTAACCCTATAATATTTCGAAATGTCAACAACTTAAATCTAGTTAGTTTCGTACAATGTTTAAATTGGGATTTTGAAAGAGGTGGGATTCCATTTTGTAATAGGAGCTTAATATAAAAGAGGACATTCACTCCATGAGAACATATTCACGTGTTAAATGGGGCAGTCTTATACATTATCTATTTACGTACGTTACCATAACTACTTGAAAATTACAGCAAGTAATCAGTCTAGCTTAGAGAAAAAGACAAGGAGCTCCAATGGCTTGAGGAGGAATGCTGTTCTAGACTGTTTCGTCCAAGTTTAACCCATCGTTTCGTATAAACTGCATGAAACGTTGAAAATAAATCAAAACATGTTTTTGGACTTTCAAACTAATAACTACACGTGAACATTTACAATTTTTTAGAAGAAACTGTTACTGCTGTCTTTATAAGAATATTCCGGTCTATAGAAGAACTGATACCAATGTCTTGACAAGTGTATTCTAAAGTAAGTCTCTGTTCATCTTGTACCTTGTCAATGCAAGAATCTTCAGTTACCCGAGGAAGTTTTTGAGAAATATTATTTATTGTTGTAATGCTTCTTTCTTTGTTAAAGTGAATTTAAGATTCTGTAGCAACAAGTAACAAATTGTAGCAAGGATGAACGGTACCAATTATTTATTGGAATCTGCTCTCATTGTAAATACACTGTGATCAAAACGACCGTAATTTTTAACTTAAGTATGATTAGCATAACAAAACATTTTACAACAATATGAGAAAATAGTTAAGGATATGAACTACTTAGCCATGGAGTTGATGACACCAACTCCAACTGAAAAGTAATTTTGATTGTTGATGACACCAACTCCAAATGAAAAGCAATTTTGATTGTTGATGACCCAACTCCAAATGAAAAGTAATTTTGATTGTTGATGACACCAACTCCAAATGAAAAGTAATTTTGATTGTTGATGACCCAACTCCAACTGAAAAGTAATTTTGATTGTTGATGACACCAACTCCAACTGAAAAGTAATTTTGATTGTTGATGACACCAACTCCAACTGAAAAGTAATTTTTAACTCGCAAATTTTCACGGAAGCAAAAATATCAGTGTAGAATATTTAATAAATTTACAGTCTTTTTGCTATGACAGCGACACCTGGCTTTCACTTTTGATAACTTCGATGAATGCTAACTGTTCTTACTTTTGTATCTTTAGAATAATTTAAACAGCGAACATTTTAACAACTGTGTAATAGCTTCTACCAGAAGAAGTATTAAAAATATACGATAATAATTCAAATTAAAGTTTTCTATGACCAATCTGTTGGGTACCCTTGGTATTAGCGATGTTTTTCAAGTTTTTGAACTTAATTATAAAGTCATGTGACGAGGAATTATCTTATATCCCAGATGGATGTAACTGACAGTATATTGGTATCAGATGTTCTTATTACTGTATCAACTAGGTGTTACTATAATGTTGTAACAATATAACTAAACAATAATAATGACATATGATTTGGTTTTGATTCTGTATAACAATGTAAACAAACCAGTTTGTTGAAACAATGATTACCCATGTGACCACAAATCCTGTACTCATTTATTTTTACTGTCGGCCTCTTTTAAAATAAAGAGGAACAGTAAAAAATAAATATATCATTTTATTATTTTTAGCACTACGAGTTCAGAGTAAGAAAGAAATAAACGTACTTAATTATTATGGTTAAATTAAATAATGAACATTGTTGACTGATTGGTTATTAAATCATCAGATGCGCTTGTTCGTTGCTAGTGTATAGCTCACAAAATTATAAATTACTAAGATATTACATAAAATGCAAACGCATATATACAACATTCATGCATTAATGACTTAAAAAGCAACGTCGAAGCAAATATACGGTCGAAAGGAGTACGATATTTATTTCTAGCTTATATTCTTGATTTACTTAAAGTATTATATCTATATACGTACTTTCTCTATGCCGAAAACGTGGTACAATGCAAAAAATACTAAACATTGGAATTCGGTGACGAGGAACCCACTTTGAGACTAATAACGGCTGGAAACGGCTTGAATGGGTAATGAAGAAAAACTTTATTATAAGTTTAACATAACAGCAAATGTACAACGTTTCGACAAGGTTTTGTCATCATCAG
>NW_013677053.1:6662-9003 GCF_000517525.1 Limulus polyphemus | reverse complement strand
CATTGGAATGTTAGACAAAATACAGTGCCATCTAGTGGAAATAACAAATTATACTAAAATAAAAATATTAGACAGGAAAATATGTCAGAAAGAATAAACGTAAGTAGACAAATTAGTTTCCTTACATGAATAAAGTCTCGACCGAAACGTTAAGTATTGTCATCTATGTCTGAAGAGTGACAATGACGTCACATATCCTACTAAATGCTTCTAGTAAAGTTCATTACAAACTTGTTGATTATTTCACATTTCCTCGTTGTTTTCATCATTTATGGAGTTCTTTATTTATATACAATCAGATATGAAAAAGTAGATCTTCAAGTATGTAATCTCACTGAAAGATAACGTGTTAATATCAAAGGTACCAACGAAATACAAACGTATCACTTGAGAAAAAGGTTGGACGACACAGAAGACTGAATGTTAGAAATATATATAGTTCCACAGTTTCGAAAGGTTTCTCCACATCTTCAGAACGTTTTGTGGACAGTTTGAATGGAAAGCTCTTCCCAAATCTTTGGAGCGTTTTGTGGACAGTTTGAAAGGGAAACTCTTCTTAAATTTCTGGAACTTTTCAAGACTGATAGTTAAAAAAAACTCTCCCAAATCTTTAAAACATTTTGGGGCTAACAGTTTGGAAACGAAACTCTCTCAACATCTTTAGGACGTTTTCAGTTCTAAAAAATTATAAAGATGTTACGAGAGTTTTCCTTTCAAAATATTACCCCCAAAATGTTCTAAAAATGTGAGGAAAGTTTGCTTTCAAAATTGTCACTCCGACAACATTTTAAATATTTGGGGAAAGTTTTCTTACTAATACTTAGCCCTAAGACGTTTTAAATACTAGATGAGAGTTTTCCTTTTAAACCTTTAGTCCATAAACGTTCTTAAGACATGGGGAGAGTTTCTCTTCCAGACTGTTGGGTCCTTAGCCTCCTAGAAATAGGCCTAATACCTTTCTATAAATCTTAGGAATAGGCCTAATACCTTTCTATAAATCTTAGGAATAGGCCTAATACCTTTCTGTAAATCTTAGGAATAGGCCTAATACCTTTCTATAAATCTTAGGAATAGGCCTAATACCTTTCTATAAATCTTAGGAATAGGCCTAATACCTTTCTGTAAATCTTAGGAATAGGCCTAATACCTTTCTATAAATCTTAGGAATAGGCCTAATACCTTTCTATAAATCTTAGAAATAGGCCTAATACCTTTCTATAAATCTTAGGAATAGGCCTAATACCTTTCTGTAAATCTTAGGAATAGGCCTAATACCTTTCTATAAATCTTAGGAATAGGCCTAATACCTTTCTATAAATCTTAGGAATAGGCCTAATACCTTTCTGTAAATCTTAGGAATAGGCCTAATGCCTTTCTGTAAATCCTAGGAATAAGCCTAATACCTTTCTATAAATCTTTCGAAACGATCATGATGAGTCAAACCTATATTGTTATAACAATACTGTGATTAAGAAAAGAGAAATACAACGTAAATATGACGTCAAGGCTGTGGACTGAACACTCTCACACATTCCAAATATCTGCAGTAATATTATTACTAAGTCACTCCAAAAGAAGATTAAATAATTATACAGCTAGCGTGATGTGCGAAGAGTGATGTTTTTGTCCTCGTTAAACAATCTGAACTATATCTCTCCTCTAGTAAAACGGTTGATTGGAAGGGAATAATTACAGATATAATTCTTGTGGCTTGGAATTGGGGACGTTGCCTAGCTATCTGAGCTCCACGCTGACAAACGTGTTGCAGGGAACTCTATAATTGGAAGGAGGAGAGTTTGTGCTTTGGCAGGTGCTTAGCTCCTTTAGCGTGTAACCTTCTGGTCACCTTTATCGAATCTATTTTTTGTTCGTATAATTTGTGAATATACGTTTTTATTAAGTGAAGCTGTGAATTAATACTCTTAATAAGTTCATATCAAGGGCTTTATTTTCAAAATATACCGATAATTCTGCGTTTAATTAATAATTGAAACTAACCAAACTGTTCCTAATTTTGAACCGACTAAAGGGAAGGAAGCACCGACTGTCAACTCTTGTCTGACTGGATAGTGATATTTTACTGTCACTCTCATCTCTTGTCTGACTGGATAGTGATATTTTACTGTCACTCTCATCTCTTGTCTGATCGGACAGACAGTAAAATATCACTATCCAGTCAGACAAGAGATGAGAGTGACAGTAAAATATCACACTCTCATCTCTTGTCTGACTGGATAGTGATATTTTACTGTCACTCTCATCTCTTGTCTGACTGGATAGTGATATTTTACTGTCACTCTCATCTCTTGTCTGACTGGATAGTGATATTTTACTGTCACCC
>NW_013677053.1:0-5714 GCF_000517525.1 Limulus polyphemus | reverse complement strand
GGTAACTGGGCCAGAAGTGCCCGACCCATTCATCCATCGTCGAGGGTCGTCCACGTCCTTCACTCCTCTCTCACTATGACTGCTAGCCCGTTCACTTTTTCCCTGGCATTGTTCACTACCAATCTCGCTCGAACTGCCGGACTCAATATCTTCGTGCCCGGATTGGATTCGGAATTTGGGGATTCGGTTGAGAATATACTAAACTTTACACGTTATATAGGCTACACTAACGTGACGTTTAGGCGGTTCGTTTAACTATTATACGTGATGTACGTTTTTTGAGGTGTGTGGTCCAAAACGCGACATTAATTTCTTGACGACCTAATACATAATCTGATGTTTATTATTACTTTCTTGCCGCTTCGCTTTTCAAATTTTCGTAGTATAAAGACATATTAAACAGAATTGGTAAATAAAGATTTAATTTAAAATAAATAAATATTAGGCGAAAAATGTAAATTTAGAAACTGTACAAATTATGAAAGTGAAAAAATAAATTAGTTTCTCACAAACACGCCGAAAATTTATGTTAAAAATTATACCAATTTAATTTTCCATTTTAGACCACTTTTAATTATTGGCAGTTACTAAACTTATATTTTCATCTAACATTTGTTATTTTTTAAATTAAAGCCCCCCAGTGGCACAGCGGTATGTCTGCGTACTTACAACGCTAGAAAGCGGATTTCGATACCGGTGATGTCCAGAGCACAGATTGCCCAATTCCATGTTTTATAATACTTTCGATTATTTCATTGCTTCTTGTTAAGCGCAAAGATGTGCACCCAGCAGGTATTAAAACTCAATTTTAGCGTGATAAGCCTTCAGACTTGCCGCTGAGATACCGGGAGGGCTTTTGATATAAAACAATAATTAAAATTGTTGTCCTCCAGTGGCTCAACTGTAAGTCTGAAGGTTTATAACCCTAAAAGCCGAGTTTCAGTACCTGTGGTGGGCAGAGCACAGAGGGCTTATGGTGCAGCTTAGCGACAGACAAACAATTTAGATTGTTTTTCGCCTTATCTGAATAACGTCCGTTCTTTTGACAAAGGGTCAAGGGAATATATCCCGTAAAGTTCTTCACCCCCCTTCAAAAAAAAACAAAACAAAAACCATTCTGTCCAAAATCGAACAATTATGTTTTATGAATATTCGCACGTGAGATACAGATGATGAAGGATGCAGTTTACGTTTTATGATGCAAAGAAAAATTACTGTTTGAGTATTATTGAAAAAATTAATTTTTCCGCTGTGAGGTAGGTAAGGTACCATACTATGAGATAAGCCAGTTTTATTAATTTGTAGATGAATCACGCACTCATATAAACACACACACATATACACCACTACGTGTTGGGTAAAATAACGATTAAATACATTTTATTAGATACATAAAAATGGTAAATAAATGCTTTTTTTTTCGGTTTTCACGCAGGGTATGATTGTATAAATTTCTTACGTTGTTTTTCTTAATAGTTTCCTAATATCGCAGTCTACATAAAAGTATGATTTAGCATTTAAACAAGAAATATGACGTCAAGGTTGCCAGGGTTACCGTAACGGACAGTAGCGTGCTTACATTGAACTTGAGAATATTAAAAAAAAAATTAGGTTAAGTTGAAACATTTCTTGATTATTTTATGTACAAATTATCATGATGAATACAGTAACGTGACAATCAAAATATCAACCCTTTTCAAATTGAAAACTGGTAAAAAAAAGCTATTAGAAGAAGCTTTTGTTGAACCTGGGACCCAAAATACAGCTTATTGTGGATTTTAATCTACGTTTTAAAAATATATATATGTACGTGTGGAGAAATCGTGTGATTAATATTTACTAGGAATGAGACAGTCATGTATACGCATTGGTAAACGAACAAAGACACACACACACATATATATGCTAGGCTGTAAAACAATTAGCACATACATACACGCAAACACATACATAGATAGATGTATATAATATTAAGAAAATATTTTAGTTGGATTGCTTTTTGTTTGCAAAACTCTGTTGAAGTTCCTCTCTTTGATATATCACACACGCTTTATAAATATTTATATGTACGTACACTATATCTCTCACACACAAATATTATTTCATACACTAGCTTCTCTCTGAATATTTTCTTGAGTTTCATCTTACCGTTAGACAAGACTCCAGCTCTTCCACCTCCTCTATTTCAGAATCGTCTTCCGCTTCTACTCGATTCCATACGCTCTGCCGAGGTTCCGCCATCTTCCACAGAGCTCCCAGAACCTGGTCAGCGTGAGGCGTTTTAGTCGGCCTCTGGCGGCGACGTTTAGCTGACATAGTTCTAGCTAGTGTCGGTTTCAGTGGAATCGGCGAACCCTCTCCCACAGTCATGTCTAGTGGCAGAAAACAAGAACAAAACTGTGTCACACACACACACACAGGTTTGTATGTCGATATCGTTTGCAACTAAAAACACGTATCATTAAATTTACAGAAACTGATAAATAAAGGAAGATATTGATTTCTGTGCATGTCTAACGTGAAGACCAATAAGAAAATATACTATTTTATATTTAGTTATTTTTCAAATAATTAAAGTGAGGCCGTTTGTTCTCTCGCTCTCTATTTGTCTGTAAAAGGATTGGGTTTATAACTTATCATACCAAACAAATAAGAAATCTTTCCAAGTTACTATATATTGTTTATTGCAGCTGTTTCTGTACCTTAGGGTGTGAGAGGGAGTGCGTCACCATCATCGGTACTCCAGTGTTTCTGATATTCTGCTGTAATTACGTCATTTCGATTATATATATATATATATTTCTGCACCTATAGCGCTGGCGTTTCTACTTCTAGCGAAGTTCCCGGATCGTGAAAATAATACAACTTTAATTAAGAGACATGCCAAGACGTCTAGTGTTAGTCTATTGCAGCTAACACTCGTGTGCTTATCTAAATATTCATGTATAATGACACACTTTTCACATAGTTTTGAGAACAAACGTATTGTGTTGAATAATTAAAAACAGAATGATCAGGGCTCTGCCAAACGGTTTAACAAAATAGTCCTTTTCTTCACTCACGCAACATAATAGAAATAAATGACACGTACTATAATATGTCAGGGTTATAAAAATGATGTTTGAAACAAAATAAACTGATGTCTAACTGTTGGCTCTTGTGATTGAATGTATATTTATTAAATACATGTACCAGGTAAGTATAGTTTTATCTATTATGTGTCATAACGTAAACCAGCCAATCTCACCTTTTTTACTTCTTCGCCTCATTTTACCTCTAACAGCAGGGAATATTTGCCGTCTTCTTCCACGCCGTGAGATGTCGCTACTAGAAATACTTGTACTGCAGTACTGGGATAAAAATTGAACCATACATTTCTGAGAAGAACAGTAAAAATTTTTGCTAGTAGTGTACAGTTGGACTTGTGGCATTGAACCTGTAAATATAATTTAGGAAGTGTAAAATAGTTTAATAACTGTTGGGTTGGAACGCTTATACTTTTATTAAGAGAAATTAATTTTTTATGTAGCAGTATATATTTACTAGAAAATTATATCTGTCTTAGGTTATTTCAACAGAAAACTACTAGATATGCAACCTAAAGTTGGTTGTCTCTATAAGTTGTGCTTCTTAGACATGAAATGTAAGAACGAGATATTATACTTTATTAAAGATCCTGGAGAATATGAACTATTGAACATAATATAACCCACATTTTAACAATCTTACACACCTGTAGCTAGTGAAAATGATAAAAAAAATAAATCATCTATACACCACAACTGACCCCTCCACCCGATAATAGTAAATTGAATTACTTACCGGGTTTGAAGTAAGAGGCTTGAACGTATCATATTTGTTGCAGTAATCTGTGTTACCTATTTCACAACGGCGTTATCGATTACGTATGGTTTTCTTCTTCTTGTATCTGTTGTTGCACAATGCTATGCCAAGACAGACTTCGGGGGATTTTGTTAATACCTTTATTAACACCCTCTCTGTGTGTTTAAATATGCTTAGTTCTTTCGTCCCCGAGTATCTTTATTTCTTCAATATATAAGTTTAACTTGTGAGATCACTGTCATACTTGTACCGTGCATTTGAAGTTTTCCCGATTGGATTGACGAATTTAGGGGTAAAAAAGTCACAATTTAAAAATTTACATTTATAATTTTTTAAGTTCAATTATTGAATTATTCCACTCATTTGTGTGATGACTGACCACATATATATATGTTGTTTTTTTTCATATAATGTTACATATCATGCATGGTGATATTATTACAATAAATAACGAACATAAAATGAGAACAATCGCAACAGTAAAACGACACATCAAATTTTGAATTTATTTTCCCGAAATAAAACACAAAATACGAGTAATTCAATATTATTGCCGCACTAATCGAATATCGATATATATTATCGATAAGTGATAATAAAAAATATGATCATAATAAAAGTAATATTAATTTATTATTCTTAATATATGGATCGAAGAGTTTCTGAATTATTTCGTAGGTTTATATATCAGGCTGGTTACTTTTCCTGTCATGCAGTTTGTTAATCAGGTGAATCAAGAAAATCAATCAAAACCGGACTCGACTCAATTCACCGTAAAGTCGTTGAAAAAAGAACGAATCGTTCACACGGAAACTTCTCGAACTTCTGACACGCTTTTCTGGGCGTGGAAGCTTACATAATACAGAATTAACAAAAGATGATTTAATTTAAATTTGTTTGTTTGAAGTTTAAGCACAAAGCTACACAATATTTTAGGATTTATCATAAAACAAGGAAGTATTTTAGGATTTATCATAAAACAAGGAAGTATTTTAGGATTTATCATAAAACAAGGAAGTATTTTAGGATTTATCATAAAACAAGGAAGTATTTTAGGATTTATTATAAAACAAGGAATTATTTTAGGATTTATTCGCCAGTCCTCATTTAAAGTCATTATAGTTGTAGTTTGTTTTGTAATTAAGCACAAAGCGGGTTATCTGTGCTCTGCCCACCACGGGTATCGAAACCCGGATTCTAGCGTTGTAAGTTCGCAGACATACCGCTGTGCCACTGGGGGAGGGGGCTAGTTGTAGTTACTGAACGATTTGAGATCAATACAAGTTATTACTTCTTTTTTTTTATCACATTAGTTATAATCGTTTTTTTTAACAGCCTTATGACCAATCACAGAGTGAGCAAAGCAGAAGTTCGACCGGAGTTAGTAGTTTAGACAGACTACCGAGTTCTTCTTCTTTAGAAGACCACTGTTGTTCTTCCGATTCCAAAAAGTTAGTAATTTTTAATAAGATATGTATTTTTTTTTACTTCCATATTGTTTGATATTAAAGCTTTTGCCCTTTTAGAAAACGTTTTGTTATCTTAAAGTACAAAATATAATCGCAGAGGTAGAGAGAATATAAGAACAAAAATGAGATAAAAGTCGTTAATGGCCTAGTAGTGGTTAACATATCCAAACTGTGAATCCGACGAGGGTTCACGATCTCTTGGTGCAAAAACAAGTCCTGTACTTTGGAGCCGTGGGTTAGCTATGAGAGTGACAGTAAAATATCACTATCCAGTCAGACAAGAGATGAGAGTGACAGTAAAATATCACTGTCCGATCAGACAAGAGATGGGACTGACAGTAAAATATCACTATCCAGTCAGACAAGAGATGGGAGTGACAGTAAAATATCACTATCCAATCA